>NW_026610440.1:0-127500 GCF_029499605.1 Hyla sarda | reverse complement strand
TAGTTTTTTTTCTTTTTTTGTTACTTTAGTGCTTTAACTTTCCTGAACCTGTGCGGCCATGTCCAATGCTGGCTCAACAGAGGGTGAAGGTCCCTCAGAGACAACTATGTCGCAGGATAGTATTGAGCAGCCCTTGAGGTGTCGCTGCTTTCACAAAAAAAATGTTTTATGTATTTTGACGCCTTTACATTTTCTGACATTGCTATGTGTGTTTTCCATGTGCAAAATTTTTTGGCGGTGAATTGCGCCAAAAAAACCCCTAAAGGCGCATAATTGCCCCAAAGATCGATTGGGGCAAATGATGAATTACTGACTAAAGTTAAAATCACACACAGAACCGTGTGATTTTGAGAAAGTTGTAAATATGACAGTGAAGAAGATGCGCCAAACTTTGACGCAAAAAGACACTGCGCCAAAGTGTTGCACCAAAGTTAAGGGAAAAAAAACACATACATCCTTTGCTAAATACCCCCCCCCCCCCCCCCCATAGGTATGTTGTTCTATTACTTTGAGGCTAGGATTACACCGAAGTTTGTTTTTTCCACCAGCAAAAGCGCCCAAAAACTGCCACAGCTTTTTTCTGGGTTATGGCAGATTTTGCCGGTATGTGGTGTGTCATTTTTGTACCCTGAGGCAGTTTTTTTCACTGCCTTCAGGGTACAATGGGTAAGATGCAGGGGGCCAGGCCCGCAAAGTATAAGGAGGTAAAGAATGATGTATAGCATATACATATACAGTTTGTATAGCACCACTACTTATCTCCGCTAGCTGTATAGTAGTAGTACAGGGGTGCATAGTGTACCCATGTATATTATACAGGCACCCAGCAAGGAATGAGTTAACATGTGCTGCTGAGCAGTGCTGGGTTAATTCTTTGTGCACTATCCTGATATACAATCATCTATAGATGACTATATATACAGGATACAGTAGGCAAACGTCCACTTACCACCCTCGGCTTCTTCTCTGGCCCTGTCAGTGTAACCCCCCCCCCCCCCAGTGATGGCATTATTAAGGGGCGGAGCTACACGGACCAGGCGGGAAGCCAGGGTGTGATGTTTGAAAGCAATGGTACCAGAACAGCAAAAAAAAAAAAAAAACACATGGCACACTATTTGGGAAACTACACTCAAGGAACAAGGGGTACAGTGAGCCTTAACACCACACAGGTGATTGACAAACTTTCGGTAAAGTGGGACTTGAAAATGAAATATTAGATTTTTTTTTTCAATAAACTGCTGGTGTTACCCCAAATTTTTCATTTTCACAAGAAGTAATAGGAGAAAATGTCCCCCATATGTGGATGTAAAGTACTCTGCTGGGATATTACAGGGCTCAGAAGAGAAGGAGCACTATTGAGCTTTTGGAGAGAGAATTTGGTTGGAATAGAAGTCAGGGGCCATGTGCATTTACAAAATCCTCCATGCTGCCAAAATGGTGCCCCCCCCCCCCCCCCCCCACACACACACACACACACGTGACCCCATTTACACCTTACTGGTGTTTTACAGATCTTTGGAACAGTGAGTGGGCTGTGCAAATGAAAAATTTCATTTTTTATTTTTATGGACCACTGTTAAAAAAAAGTCTGTCAGACACCTGTGACACTCACTGTACCCCTTATTATATTCTGTGAGGAGTGTAGTTTCCAAAATGGGGTTACATGTGGGGGGTCCACTGTTCTGGCAGCATGGGGGCCTTGGAAATGCACATGGCCTTCAATTCCAGCCAAATTCTCTCTCCAAAAGCTCAATGTTGCTCCTTCTCTTCTGAGCCCTATAGTGCACCCGCAGAGCACTTTACATCCACATATGGGGTATTTCCATACCCATAAGAAATGGTCTTAAACATTTTGGGGAGCTTTTTTCCTATTACACCTTGTGAAAACAAAAAATTTGGGGTAACATCAGCATTTTAGTGAAACAAATCTTTTTTCTTTACTTTCACACCCAACTTTAACAAATATTTGCCAAACACCTGTAGGGTATTAAGGCTCACTGTACCCCTGGTTACATTCCACGAGGGGTGTAGTTTCCACAATGGGGTCACATGTGGGTGTTTTTTTTTTTTTTGCGTTTATGTCAGAACTGCTGTCACTCCTGAGCCCTGTTGTGTGCCCGCATATCGCTTTACGTCCACATATTGGGTATTTCCGTACTCAGGAGAAATTGTGTTACACATTTTGGGGTCTTTTTTCCCTTTTACTTCTTGTGAAAATGAATAGTATGGGGCAACACCAGCATGTTAGTGTAAAAACTTTTCCTTTTCATGAGGGGTAAAAGAAGAAAAAGCCCCCCCAAATTTGTACCACAATTTCTCATGAGTCCGAAAATACCTCATATGTGGCTCTAAACTGTTGCCTTGAAATACGACAGGGCTTCGAAGTGAGAGAGCGCCATGTGCATTTGAGACCTAATTTAGGGATTTGTAGTTATGCAACAGCTGGAGGCACACAGCCACAACTTCCAGGTCATCTGCAAACTATAGCCCTCCAGATCTTGCAAAACTACAAATCCCAGCATTCCAAGACAACATACGGCTGTTTGGGCATGCTGGGAGTTGTAGTTTTGCAAGATCTGGACAGCCACAGATTAGAGAGCACCGCACAGTGATCTCCAAACTCTGGCCCTTCAGATCTTGCAAAACTACAAATCCCAGCATGCCCAAATGGCTGAGCAAATGGCTGTCTGGGCATGCTGGGAGTTGTAGTTTTGCAAAATCTGGAGGGCCAAAGTTTAGAGACCATGCACAGTTGACTCCAAACTGTGGCTCCCAGATCTTTGAGGACCTCCATCGCATCAACGATGCCTCCTGTCAGGATCGCAATGCCGCCGATCTTTGCCCGCCAGGGTTGAGCTGCCTACTGCTGATCTTCGCCCTCCAAAGGTAATCCGCCGCTGCTTCACCAGTTCTCCTGCTCTGCCCGGACTACCAGAGTGGAGGGACTGATCTTTGACCCCCCTGCCCTCCTGACCGACCAATGGCAAGGATAGGAGGGTTGGCACCCCTGCCACCTCACTCCTATCCCTTCAGGGTGATCGGTGCTGTCTCAGACAACGCCGATCCCCCTTATTTTCTGAGTCATTGGGTCACCAGAGACCCGATTGGCTTGGAAAACCAGCGATCACCGTTATGGGTGGGTCTAAGGCCACCCATAGGCGATGTGCAGGGGAAAGAAGCAGACTATAGTGAAATAATGTCATACATGTCATTAATGGTATTAATATATATTTTTACCATGAATATACTCTGTTTTTGTTAATTATGGCATACACACACACACTCCATATGAGCGTGCATATTATCATCTTTTACCATATAATACCATATTACATTGATATTAATTGCTCTGTAAGATAATACCTCCCTAATTTCATTATACCATAAGGCTATGTTCACACAGG
Organism: Hyla sarda; assembly: GCF_029499605.1. Classification (NCBI taxonomy): domain Eukaryota; kingdom Metazoa; phylum Chordata; class Amphibia; order Anura; family Hylidae; genus Hyla; species Hyla sarda. The sequence continues at coordinate 124,096 of NW_026610440.1, read as the reverse complement.
TACTGTCCGCATGGAGAATTTTCGAACATGCCAGTGCTAGAACCGTTCGAAAATGCAACGTCTCCTAGATGGCAATGCATTTCTGTACAGACTATGCAGAAAGAATAGACATGTCCATTCTTTTGCAGACTGCAAAATCTGGATTTCTGCAGCAGAAACATTTGCTGTGGAAATTCTGCCATGTAAACCGTGCAGCAGAATCCCATTAATATCAATGCTCTGTGTGGAATTCCATTGTGTTAACATTTGTTTTTTATATCTGATTGTAGAATATATTATTTTGCTTGTTACTCAAAAGTACTCTACACTACACTAAATTGGGGAAAAACAGAACACTAAATGAGGGAAATAGTACTACACTAAATTGCCATACATTTACTATTGGTCTTTTTTAATACCATATAAGAGGTTCAAGCTAGGTACAATCAAATGTATTGTTTAGCCCAGTGTCTGTGTATATATACTGATTCACTAGAATAGCACTTATTAATTCCCTGATGACCAAAACCCAGGGGTCAAGTCGAGGGAAAAAAGTGTGGGAACTCACCCTAGATTTCCACTCAAAGGCCCCACAGGACTCCTGCTAATGGGAATGGTGTTTCTGCTGTGGAAAAAGTGCAGTAACTCAGTTCCCAAACAATCCTGCAGGACTTGAGCCCTGCCAAAACCCCTTTATTATTTGTTGCCATTTTTATGCACTCTTTTATGCACTACAAGAACATGTTAGTGTAAAAAATGAAGATTTTGAATTTTCTTCTCCACTTTGCTGCTAATCCTGTGAAACACCTAAAGGGTTAACAGACTTTTTGGATGTAATTTTGAATACATTAAGGGGTGCAGTTTTCATAATGGGGACCATTATGGGTATTTCTAACATAAAGTCCCTCAAATTCACTTTAAAACTGAACTGGTCTCTGAAAATTTTTGATTTTGAAATTTCTGTGAAAAATTGGAAAAACGCAGCTAAACTTTGAAGCAATCTGTTGTCTTCAAAAAGTAAAAACATGTATGTCAACTTTATGATGCAAACATGAAGTAGACATATCATATATGTGAATTAATATATAATTTATTTGGCATGTCCATTTTTCTTACAAGCAGAGAGCTTCAAAGTTAGAAAAATGCAAAATTTGTCAATTTTTTCATGAAATTTTGGATGCAAGGTTTGTGATGCATCTGGTAAAAGCCTAACTATTCATACAGCTATAGCTATAACAAAACTAATAGGCCCAGTCCCTCATGGAATCATTGTGCTCCAAGGGTTCACACATACACACACTAAACAGATGGGTAAGAAATCTTATACGTAAACTAACAAATATAATAATAAATTAAAGGGGTACTCCGGTGGAAAACTTCTTTTTTTTTTTAATCAACTGGTGCCAGAAAGTTAAACAGATTTGTAAATTACTTCTATTAAAAATTCTTAATCCTTCTAGTACTTATTAGCTGCTGAATACTACTGAGGAAATTTTTCTTTTCTTTTTGGAACACGAACACAGAGCTCTCTGCTGACATCATGACCACAGTGCTCTCTGCTGACATCTCTGTCCATTTTAAGAACTGTCTCGAGTAGAAGAAAATCCCCATGGCAAACATGTGCCGCTCTGGACAGTTCCTAAAATGGACAGAGATGTCAGCAGAGAGCTCTGAGGTCATGATGTCAGCAGAGAGCACTGTATTAAAAAAAGAAAAGAATTTCCCCTGTAGTATTCAGCAGCTAATAAATACTAGAAGGATTAAGATTTTTTAATAGAAGTAATTTACAAATCTGTTTAACTTTCTGGCACCAGTTGATGTAAAACTGTACCACTTTAATTGCTTGTGCTAAAGTATCTTACAGATACCTAATTGCCTAAACACTATGAGGGAGATTTCTCAAAACCTGTGCAGAGGAAGGGTTGCCCAGTTCCCCATAGCAACCAATTAGATCCCTTCTTATAATTTTGACAAGGCCTCTGCAAAATGAAAGAAGCTATCTGATTCGTTGCTATGGACATCTAGGAAACTTTTCCTCTCAACAGGTTTTGATAAATCTCCCCCTATCTCTTCAGTTCTAGAGTTTACCCTTGAAAAAAATTATCCTCTATGGCGATGGCCCCCCTATTTACTTACATTGTCCTCTGAGAAAACCCACAATTATAAAGGATGGCAGCATAAAGGAAAATCACACATTTTGAACCCAAAAACCCATGCAGGTTTTTAGATTCAAAATGCAGGCCACCTCCTCACCTTCAGTCTGTCCATCTCCAAAAATATCCTTATTACCAATTTCACGCTCCTTCTTTGCTTTGAAAAAAGCAATCAGTAAAGTTGCCTTATGCTGCCATCCATTTGTCCTTCTACACCTATTTTTCCAATCCGAACCATAATACACTCATACTTGTCTGATGTTGCTAAAACATCTTACTACCTAAAGAGAACAATGGAGGTTAAATTGTCAGTAAAGTGTCCCAGAGGATGCCCCTATGAAAAGATTCTTACTAAATAACTAGACACTTAAAGGGGTAGTCCAGTGGTGAAAAACTTATCCCCTATCCTAAGGATAGGGGATAAGTTTGAGATCGCGGGGGGTCCGACCGCTGGGGCCCCCTGCGATCTCTCTGTACGGGGCCCCGGCTCTCCGCCGAGATAGCGGGTGTCGACCCCCGCACGAGGCGGCGGCCGACACGCCCCCTCAATACATCTCTATGGCAGAGCCGGAGATTGCCGAAGGCAGCGCTTCGGCTCTGCCATAGAGTTGTATTGAGGGGGCGTGTCGGCCGCCGCCTCGTGCGGAGGTCGACACGCCCCCTTCCAGCGGGCTGTCGGGGCTCCGTACAGGAGATCGCGGGGGGCCCCAGGGGTCGGACCCCCCGCGATCTGCAACTTATCCCCTATCCTTAGGATAGGGGATAAGTTGCTCACCACTGAATCACCACTGGACTACTCCTTTAAGGCAAAGGTCTATCCAACATAGCATTCAATTTGACAATGACATAAACTGACGACAAAAGGACCACACATTTTGTAGAATATAGTGAGTATGAATGGTTGGGCTTTATTTACTCTTGATAACCAGACACAGTACACAAGTGAAGTTTGTGATGCATCTGGTAAAAGCCCAACTATTCACACTGCTTCAACGAAACTCATGGATCCATTTCCTCATAGAAACATTGTGGCCCAAGGCTTTAAATATGCACGTGGCGGGCATCACGCCCCCTCCTATAGACTTGCATTGAGGGGGCGGGGTGTAACGTCATGAGGATTCGGGGCCGTGACATCATGATACCCCGGCCCCTGCATCTCCCGTCACCTGCCTCGGAGCAAACATAGCTCCAGGCTGCTGAACAACGGGGGTGCTGCAGGAGAGATCGCGGGGGGGTCCTCAGTGATGGAACCCGCATCAGGCATCTTGTCCCCTATCCTTTGGATCCCCAGGAACAGAAAAAATAACTAATGTCTTCCAAAAACAGTACCACACCTGTCCTCAGGTTGTGTGTAGTATTACAACATGGCTCCATTCACTTGAATAGAAGGTCAGATGTGGTGCTGTTTTTTGAAGGCATCATCTCTGTTATTTTAATCCTGGACATCTTTAATCAAGATATTAATGGCAGATACATGTCATGTGTCCTAATGTCACATTATATGGGTGATGGGGTCTCTGCTCCTGACTGGTCTTCAAGATGTCTTCAAGTGACAGTTGGGCTGACCACTGATGCAGTAACACTGTTGTTATGGCAACTGAGCCTACTGAGTGGACTGTACCACCACAAGCAAATGTAACTAGCATTGAAATATAAAAATATTAACAAAGACAACCATACAAATAAATAATAAAAAAAGTCAAAAGTATTTTTTGTCTTGTCCTCTTTTCTTTCTTCTGCTTATGCATTTTCCTTCTGTTTATTTGCTCTATTTCTGTCATCACCCCCTCTGTGGTTATCTATTGGTTCAGCCCACCTGTTGTTTACTCTTGCTAGGTAGCCATCTAAACTATGTGTGCTGATTGGATGATTGAAACTTACATTTTTTAAGGCTGTGTTCACTTATTGTGGCTAATAAGTAGGACTGCAGCCAATTAGTGAGTGTGCTTTTGCCAAAAAAGATCAAATCACAGTAAAATGGCACATTTGCAAAAATTTGCAAATCATGGTAAAATGTGCTATTTTTCCTGCAATTTTAGTCATTTGCAGCAAAACCACATGCAGTAACTAGTTGAAGTGCCAATTTTTAGACACAATGGGGGGTGTTTATCAATTTTGCCTGTTGACAGTTTCTTTTTACCCTTTTTTTTCTCATTTTGGTTTTCGTGGACATGCACCAAATTTATCATTTGGTGCAAGTTGTTAGTAATTTTGGCTCAAATGTTGAAATCAGCTGTTCACAGCGCCTTTTACACAGAACTTACCACCACAGAGGACGCGTATTTTACCCTGTAGAGCCGCCATTTCGGAGTCCCTCCTGCAGTATATCAGCAAGCGACATGAGTTATTTTCTTTTGTGGGGTTTATAGCCACCATGTGAAATGGATTTTATTTTCAACTTGAGTAGTTTTTTTTTTTTTTTGTTACTTTAGTGCAGTGGTCTTCAACCTGCGGACCTCCAGATGTTGCAAAACTACAATTCCCAGCATGCCCGGACAGCCGTTGGCTGTCCGGGCATGCTGGGAGTTGTAGTTTTGCAACATCTGGAGGTCCGCAGGTTGGAGACCACTGCTTTAGTGCTTACCTTTCCTGAACCTGTGTGGCCATGTCCAATGCTGGCTCAACGGAGGGTGAAGGTCCCTCAGAGACAACTATGTCGCAGGATAGTATTGAGCAGCCCTGGAGGCGTCGCTGCTTTCACCCAAAAAATGTTTTAATGTATTTTGACGCCTTTACATTTTCTGAACATTGCTAAGTATGTTTTCCATGTGCAAAATTTCTTGGTGGCGATTTGCGCCAAAAAAACGGGATTTTCACCAAAATTGCGCCAAAGATCGATTGGCGCAAATGATGAATTACTGACTAAAGTTAAAATCACACACAGGACCGTGTGATTTTGAGAAAGTTGTAAAAATGACAGTGGAGAAGATGCGCCAAACTTTGGCGCAAAAAGACACTGCGCCAAAGTATTGCGCCAAAGTTACATAAAAAAACACATAAATCCTTTGATAAATACCCCCCAATGTGTGAACAGATCCATTCATATGTTCCGATTTTTTATTTCAATTATTGAATACAAAGCTGGAAACAGATTTATAAATCACAGATACATAGGAAGAGACTCATCAAAACATGTGTAGAGGAAGAGTGGTACAGGTGCACATAACAACCAATCAGATTGCTTCTTTCCTTTTTCAGAGACTTTTTTTTTTTAAATTAAAGAAGCCATCTGATTGATTGCTATGGGCAACTGCACCACTCTTCATCTACATGGGTTTTAATTAATCTCCCCCTTAGGGTGGGTTCACACTACGTTTTCTCCCATACGGGAGCGCATACGGCAGGGGGGAGCTAAAACCTTGCGCTCCCGTATGCCTTCGTATGCGCTCCCGTATGTCATTCATTTCAATGAGCCGGCCGGAGTGAAACGTTCGGTCCGGTCGGCTCATTTTTGCGCCGTATGCGCTTTTACAACCGGACCTAAAACCGTGGTTGACCACAGTTTTAGGTCCGGTTGTAAAAGCGCATACGGCGCAAAAATGAGCCGACCGGACCGAACGTTTCACTCCGGCCGGCTCATTGAAATGAATGACATACGGGAGCGCATACGAAGGCATACGGGAGCGCGAGGTTTTAGCTCCCCCCTGCCGTATGCGCTCCCGTATGGGAGAAAACGTAGTGTGAACCCAGTCTTACTGTATAAAGGAAAGACTTAGTCTTCTCCACTTCCCTTTGTATTTAATAATTGCGATTAAAAATCTAAACATGTGAGCACAGCCATACCAATACAAGTGGAATTTACCTTTTAAGGGGACTGCATCATCGAGAAATGTGTGGCATATTCCCAAATGATCATACACACAGCCATGCATTTTCAGTGAACATTGGAGGCAGGGCTGTGCATCACAGTGACGCCAGCTCGCGGCTCCACCCCAAATCTGAAAACACAGGGTTGCTGCCGGCTAGCCATGTGTGTATGATCATCTGAGAACATGCAATGTAATTCCCGCTGATGCAGATGATTTTGTAAATGTCACAACTAGCGTTGAGCGGCATAGGCCATATTCGAATTCGCGATATTTCGCGAATATATGGACAAATATTCGTCATATATTCGCTAAATTCGCATATTCGTAATATTTGCTTATTTTCGCATATTTTATCATATGCAAAAATTAGCATATACAAAAATTAGCATATGCGAAAATTTGCACGCCAGTCTCACACAGTAGTATTAGAGCCGTCTTTACACCACACATGCTGGAAGCAGAGAGGGGTGATCACTGTGATGTGTACTGTGAAAAAAAAAAAACGAATATTCATAACTACGAATATATAGTGCTATATTTGCGAATATTCGCGAATATGCGATATTCGCGAATAAAATTCGCATTGCGAATATTCGCGAGCAACACTAGTCACAATTCAATAATTCACAATAGACATGAATGGAGGGGGCGTGGTGTGACGTCACGTCCCCAGTCCCGGAAACCTGGAGGTTTCCGAAACTGGAGATTCAGCACCCGCATACATTCTATGCGGGTGCTACAGGGAGATCGCAGGGGGTCTCAGCAGCGGGCCCCCCGCGTTCAGACACCTTATCCCCTATCCTTTGGATAGGGGTATAAAATCTTTTTGCCCGGAATACCCCTTTAACTGTGGTGAATCTGCAACCAGAACAGCAGCAGCACTGGTTGTATTCTGGGTCATATTGATGAAAGCAAAAATTGTAATATTGATATTTGCTCAATTTGCGTCACAGTGATCATATATATTTATTATTTTATTTTGCACTCAGGAGAACCATGGCTTTTCATTGGCAGTATTAGAACATATATAACTATAAAACAATATTTTTTCTTTCTAAATCTTACAGAACGGAAGAAAAATATACATATAAGGGGAGATTTATCAAAACCTGTCCAGAGGAAAAGTTGCTGAGTTGCCCATAGCAACCAATCAGATTGCTTCTTTCATTGTTCAGAGGTCTTTTCAAAAAGGAAAGAAGTGATCTGATTGGTTGCTATGGGCAACTCAGCAACTTTTCCTCCGGACAGGATTTGATGAATCTCCCCCATAGTATGTTCTTATCACTCATATGTGGTCCATAATGGAACCAATCCTGTGCTTGTTTATTTCTCACTTGGCCTGGGCTAAAATGATGGGTGTCTAGGTCCGTGATGAATTTACTATAAAAGGTGCCCTGGTCTATTCAAAAGATTTAGGCCATCATTATCAACAATACCTGAAAAACCTTTGAAACATTTGCAGAATAGTTTTTTCTATAAAATAACATAGATGAATTCTTCCAAAAACAGCACCACACCTGTAATGGAATGGAGCTGCAATAACACACACAACCTAAGGAGAGGAGTGGTGCTGTTTTTCTTATCCTGGATATCTCTAACTATGACATTAATGGCAGATACATGTGATGTGTCCTAATGTCACCTCATACAGGTGATGGGGTCTCTGCTCCTGACTGGTCTTCAAGATGTTGTCAAGTGACAGTTGGGCTGACCACTGATGCATTGACACTGTTGTTATGGCAACTGGGCCTACTGAGTGGGCTGTACCACAACAAGAAAATGTAACTAGCATCAAAATACAAAAAACATTAAAGGGGTACTCCGGTGGTCAATGTGTTTTTCCGTTTTTGACTTACCCTATTTGTTTTGTTTCATTTCTTTTCTTGTTGTTTAGGCGACTCTATTTCCGTTCTTTGTTGTTTTATCCTCCACTTTGTTTTCCTATCTTTGCTTCTATTTCCTGTTTCTTGCTGTGCTGAAAACTACAAATCCCAGCATGCCACATGCCTTGCTGGTTTGGGGCGGCTCCTTTTTTTTTTGTTTGTTTGTTCCGCCCTTTACCCATCCTACTATTTTCCTGGGTTGGCCCCCTTATACAGAGCATACTCATATAATCAGCCTGTGTTATTCAGGAGTCTTCAGTCTGTGGTATAACACCAGCATGCTGCCTCTGTAGTCTCCTGGGGGTTGTAGTTCACCACACCTCTGTAGGGCATACACCAGTGTTTCCCAACCAGGGTGCCTCCAGGTGTTGCAAAACTACAACTCCCAGCATGCCCTGACAGCCTTTGGGTATGCTAGGAGTTGTAGTTTTGCAACAGCTGGACGCACACTGGTTGGGAAACACTGGTGTAACATGATGTGTATGCTGAATAGGCTAGAACAGTGTTTCCCAACCAGTGTGCCTCCAGCTGTTGCAAATCTACAACTCCCAGCATGCCCAAAGTCTGTCAGGGCATGCTGGGAGTTGTAGTTTTTCAACAGTTGGAGACACACTGGTTTGTAAACACTAGCACACACACACACAACAGGGACTACAACTCCCAGCATGTGTCATTCAGGAGTTCCCCCCCCCCCTTCACATATAGAGATCATTCCCAGTATAAAATTTATTCCCCTGCAGTCCATACATCCCCAGCCCATGCACCTTGTCATCCTCCCCTTCAGATAACACATATATCTTCTCTGTGTTCCTTCTCCTGTGCAGACCTGCATCCTTAGAATACAGAGCAGGGGGGGGGGGGAGGTGAGGAGCTGTGTACTGCTGGATGAGGTGAGGGGGCGTGGCTTATTTCTCTCATGCAGACAGAAAAAAAAAAAAAAAAGCTGTGACATCTTGTCCACAACAGACTCAGAACTGTGGACAACAGTAAAAGAAAACCCTCTGAACTACAGAACTTCCTGCCCAACAAACAGGTAAGAAAAACACACACATGCTGCCAAAACATATAACGCATGTATATTGCAAAAAAACTAAACTTACAAAGAAGATGCCATATAGTCAAAAAAATTAACCACCAGAGTACCCCTTTAACAAAGGCAACCATACAAATAAATCATGAAAAAGTCAAAATGATTTTTTTTTTGCCCTCTTTCTCGTTTCTGCTTATGTATTTTGCTGCTGTTTATCCGCTCTCTTCTTGTAATTGCTCATCTGTGGTTATCTGTGGTTGTTTACTCTTCCTAGGTAGCCATCTAAGGCTGGGTTCACACCACGTTTTGTTAAACACGGTTCTCGTATACGGCTGGGAGGAGGGGGGCGGGGCTTAATCGCGACGTCCGCACTCAGCCGTATTCGGGAACCGTATTTAATGTATGTCTATGAGCCGACTGGAGTGAACTGCAGCCTCCGGTCGGCTTCGTTTTCGGCTGTATGCGGTTTCCTGACCGTAGGCAAAAACGCGGTCAACCACGTTTTTGCCTGCGGTCGGGAAACCGCATACAGCCGAAAACGAAGCCGACCGGACTAGTATAAGGGCTTGTTTTTTGCGCGACCAGTTGTCCTTTGTAATGATATCACAAACTTTACCATAAAATGTATATCGCAACCAAAAACTTACTATTTGTGTGGGGAAATTGATAAGAAAACCGCAAAACTACAACTTCTAGCATGCCCACACAGCAGTTTGCTGTCTGGGCATGCTGGGATTTGTAGTTTTGGAACATCTGGAGGGCCATAGTTTTGAGATCACTGTGCAGTGGTCTCTAAACTGTGGCCCTCCAGATGTTGAAAAACTGCAAATCCCAGCATGCCCAAACAGCAAACAGCCGTCTCAGCATGCTGGGAGTTGTAGTTGCGTATCTCCAGCTGTTGCATAACAGAACCTAACTGAAGGTTTTCCAACCAGTGTGCCTCCAGCTTGTGCAAAAGTACAACTCCAAGCATGCACGGTCTGTCAATGCATGCTGGGAGTTGTAGTTTTGCAACAGCTGGAGGTTTGCACCTCCCCCCCCCCATGTGAATGTACAGGGTACATTCACACAGGCGGGTTTACAGTGAGTTTCACGTTTGAGCTGCGGCAAATTTTTCGCCACAGCGCAAACTCCTATCGGGAAACTCACCATAAACCCTGCCTGTGTGAATGTACCCTAAAAATACTACACTACACTAACACATAATAAAGGGTAAAAAACTGCATATACACCCCCTTACACTGTCTCCCACTGTATCCAAAAATGGATCCTCCAGCTGTTGCAAAACAACAACTCCCAGCATTTCCGGACAGCCACTGACTGTCAAGGCATGCTGGGAATTTAGCAACAGCTGGAGGCACCCTGTTTGGGAATCACTGGCGTAGAATACCCCTATGTCCACCCCTATGCAATCCCTAATGTAGTCCTCAAATGCGCATGGCGCTCTCTCACTTCAGAGCTGTGTCATATTTCAAGGAAACAGTTTAGTGCCACATATGGGGTATTTCCGTACTCGGGAGAAATTGCACTACAAATTTTGGGGGGCTTTTTCTCCTTTTACCCATTATGAAAAGAAAAAGTTGGGGGCTACTCCAGCCTGTTAGTGTAAAAAAATAAAACAAAATTACACTAACATGCTGGTGTTGCCCCATACTTTTATTTTCACAAGCAGTCAAAGGAAAAAAAGACCCCCAAAATATGTAATGCAATTTCTCCTGAGTACGGAAATACCCCATATGTGGGTGTAAAATGCTCTGCGGACGCACAACAAGGCTCAGAAGTGAGAGCGCACCATGTACATTTGAGGCCTAAATTGGTGATTTGCACAGGGGTGGCTGATTTTACAACGGTTCTGACATAAATGCAAAAAAATAAATACCCACATGTGACCCCATTTTGTAAACTACACCCCTCACGGAATGTAACAAGGGGTATAGTGCGCCTTAACACCCCACAGGGGTTTGAAGAATTTTCATTAAAGTTGGATGGGAAAATAAAAAAAAGATTATTTTTCACTAAAATGCTGGTGTTACCCTAAATTTTTCATTTTCACAAGGGAATATAAGAAAAAGCCCCCAAAATTTGTAACCCCATTTCTTCTGAGTAAGACCATACCCCATATGTGGATGTAAAGTGCTCTGTGGGTGCACTAGAATGCTCAGAAGAGAAGGAGCACCATTTGGCTTTTGAAGAGAAAATTTGTCTGGAATTGAAGGCTACATGTGTTTACAAAGCCCCCATAGTGCCAGAACAATCCCCCCTCCCCCCCCCCCCCCATAAGGGGTACAGTGAGCATTTACGCCTCACAGATTTTTGGAACAGTGGTCTGGGAAAATGAAAAATGTAATTTTTTATTTGCACAGCCCACTGTTCCAAAGATCTGTCAAACGCCAGTGGGGTGTAAATACTCACTGTACCCCTTATTAAATTCTGTGAGGGGTGTAGTTTCCAAAATGGGGTCACATGTGGGGGGGGGGGGTCCACTGTTCTGGCACCACGGGGGGCTTTATAAACGCACATGGCCCCTGACTTCCATTCCAAACAAATTCTCTCTCCAAAAGCTCAATGTCGCTCCTCCTCTTCTGAGCATTGTAGTGCGCCAGCAGAGCACTTAACATCCACACATGGGGTATTTCCATACTCAGAAGAAATGGGGTTACAAATTTTGGGGGTCATTTTCTCCTATTACCCCTTGAAAAAATTGGAAATTTTGGGGAAAACCAGCATTTTAATGAAAAATGTTTTTTTATTCATTTACACATCCAAATTTAACAAAAAGTCGACAAACACCTGTGAGGTGTTAAGACTCACTGTATCCCTTGTTATGTTCCTTGAGGGGTGTAGTTTCCAAAATAGTATGCCATGTGTTTATTTTTTTATTTTTTTATTGCTGTTCTGGCACCATAGGGGCTTCCTAAATGCGACATGTCCCCAAAAACCATTTCAGCAACATATGCTTTCCAAAAGCCAAATGTGACTCCTCTCCTAAGCATTGTAGTTCACCTGCAGAGCATTTTACGTCCTAATATGGGGTATTTCCATACTCAGAAGAGATGGGGTTACAAATTTTGGGTGGTATTTTCTCCCATTACCCTTTGTAAAAATGGTAAATTAGGGAAAAAAACTTCACTTTAGTGAAAAAAATTATGTTTTCATTTACACATCCGACTTTAATGAAAAGTCATCAAACACCTGAGGGTTGTTAAGGCTCACTGGACCCCTTGTTACGTGTGTTGAGGCACATGTGACGATCAACATGAGAGAGTCATGAAAATCATGAAAAGATACTGGCCGATTTTGAGGGCAGACAATGATTTGAAACCAGTGTTACACACTTACCCCAATATCACATACCGGAGGGGCCCCAATGTGAGGGATATGGTTGTCCGCAGCCACTTTGATAACAAGAGGAAGGATATGTGGTTGACGAACCCAAATAGGGGCACATGCCCTTGTGGCCAGTGCTCATTCTGCACATATGTTCCGCGAAGGAAGGACTTCAAAAATCCCGCAGATGGATGAAAATACGAGCTGTATGACTTTGTGAACTGCAGGAGTACAGGCATAGTGTATGCCTGCACATGTACATGTCCAAAACTTTACGTAGGAAAGACCCTCCAAGAGTTTCGACGCCGGATCTCCAAACACCTAAGTTGTATCCAGACAGGCACACACACGTCTGTTGCCCGACACGTGAGAGAGATGCATGCCCGAGAGATAGGAAACTAAAAGTTTTGGGGTCTGCGGCAAATCAAACTCGGCCCGAGAGGAGGTGATCTGGATAAGATCTTCCTCAAAGAAGAATCTAAATGGATCTTTCCTCTGAAGACTTTGAATCCCACGGGTCTAAATGAAGGGTTCACATATACAGCATTTATTTGAATAAGACATTTCTATACCTACCTGACCTACATTGTTTCTTTTCAAGACATAATATTTATTTGGTTTGTATCATTTAGGTAGAATCTATATAGTGTCGGAATGTAATATTATTTACTTATGACGACTTTGTAATGCACAATTAATCTTTAGCAATTAATTCCCCCTGGCGCATGTCTGTTTATGCTCCCCATATTTGCTTTCTAATCATTTTGTGTGAAGCAGTGTAGTATGCATGCATTCTTTAAATTGTAACATATACATATCCCTTCTATTCACCTTCTGTTACAATGTTATACAGTATCAATACTGGGGATATGACTAAAAACCCTAGTATAGCCAGTATATGTCTCTTTTAGCAATATGACTCTGAGTGTGGTGACCCATAGTTCGATAAATTAGGTTTATATACATAATGAGCTATTCACTGCATAGCGCTTAATACATATTTTCACCTACTTATGTGTTGGGTATGAATATTCACTTTATATATACTAGTTACAAGTTGCACTAAACCTAATAGATAAATATTGGATAGGAATATCCACTGTATTGTAATCTTTAGACACTTGCACCTTATTATTTATTTATTGTTTATTATCTATTCCTTATATAATTGTTATATAAATGATTTACTATTGATTTAGCACATAATCTCACTTAAACTTTTCTCGCCTAGGCATGATGGAATTAAATATCAAAGCATAAACTCAGATGTGTGGCTAATGCGCAAGCGCGATCCGACAGATGGATGCGCAAGCGCAGATGCGGATTCATTGTACAACATACAAGCGCGATCTGTCAGAAGGATGCGCAAGCGTGAACTACCAAGGGAATAGCGATCATGTGACCTACTTAGAGTCACATGATCAGGCAGACCCGAACGGCGCATCCCCGCAATGACGTGGCGGATGTTTACACTGAGAGAGACATTTTTTGGCCCCGGAAAAGGTAATGAGCACCTATGAATGTCGTGCTTAGCATCTGACATCATGTAGAATGCTATCTCGGATAGGCGGGAGTGTCTATCCATCAACACTCTATGTCACTATTGGTTAGCATGTGAAGGATAGATTAACTCTATTGGCTATAGGAGGAGTATTTTACTATTGGCCAGGGGCAAATCACGTAATTGGCATCTGGGATATAAAAAGGACTCAATTCCCACTGACACTCAATGCTGTCTGTAATCTCCTTGATAAAGCCACGTGTGTGGAGAAACATGTCGGGGTCTGACAGCTGGACCTTTTAAATTGCTCTCCCAACGCATCAAAAGTGATTTCTATCACTATGCATCTCTAAATACAAATCACAGTGGGCAGAATAGCCCAACTAGCACCAGTCCTGCGGTGTACAGCAGGAACAGTGCAATACATATAAGTTTTGGAGATGCACAGTAAGCACTAGATAGTCCCTATATTCAATACCATCTGAATAGAGACCCTCATCTACTGGTTTTAACCCCCAATGATGGTAACCAGTTAGAATTGTGTACAGTGTACCAAACACAAGTGTCATATTGAATACCAGACGTGATATATGGGTCATATTACCTGATTATGATCAACCCTTGTGTCCTCTATGGTCACTAGTACTGATTACTGTTCATGGGTACAGTTCAAATGCAGAATACAACTGGCCTAGACCAGCAGATAGGGACTGTCCTTATTGATTCAATACAATACAAATTTGATGCGATTGGGGTAGTGTTTTTAAATGTATGTTTTTTGATTCACCTCTTCCCTAATTTAATAAAGGTATTTTATAATGGAACACATACTTATATAGAGGTTTCAGTTAACCCCTCCTTGGGGTTAAATCGTTGTTTAGTTTTGGTCACCTCTGTATGTGTTCAGTGGCCCTTGTTGAGCATATGGTGACCCGGAAAATAAGGGGGATCGCGGATGTCCAAGACACCCACGATCCCCCTGAAGGGATAGGAGTGAGGTGGCAGGGGTGCCACCCCTCCTATCCCTGCTATTGGGCGTCTAGAAGCGACGTCCAATAGCAGATCGGGGGAGGGGGGGGGGTTAACTTTCATTTCCCCCATTCTGCCCACCCACAATAGGCGGGGCAGGACAGCGAAACCGAAGGGGACCGGGTGCCGAAGTCCACTTACCCTGCGGGCGACGATTGGTGTCGGAGATCGGCGGGCGGCGATGTCGTGCAGCTGGATCGGACGAAAGCCAGTAAGTTGCCTAGCAACATCTAGAGGGCTACAGTCTGAGACCACTATACAGTGGTTTCTACACTGTTGCCCTCCAGATGTTGCAAAACTACAACTCCCAGCATGCCCAGACAGCTGTCATGCTGGGATTTGTAGTTTTACAACAGCTGGAGGGCTACAGTTTGGATATCACTGTGCAGTGAACTGTGGCCCTTTAGATCTTGGAAAACTACAACTCCCAGCATGCCCACATAGCAGTTTGCTGTCTGGGCATGCTGGGATTTGTAGTTTTGCAACATCTGGAGGGTCACAGTTTGGAGATCACTGTGCAGTGGTTTCTAAACTGTAGCCCTCCAGATGTTGCAAAACTGCAAATCCCAGCATGCCCAAACAGCAAACAGCTTTCTCGGCATACTGGGAGTTGTAGTTGCGTACCTCCAGCTGTTACATAACTACATTTCCCAGCATGCACTTCGGCGATCAGTACATGCTGGGAGTTGTAGTTTTGCAACAGCTGGAGGCACACTGGTTGGAAAATACTGAGTTAGGTAACAGAACCTAACTGAAGGTTTTCCAACCAGTGTGCCTCCAGCTGTTGCAAAAGTACAACTCCCAGCATGCACGGTCTGTCAGTACATGCTGGGAGTTGTAGTTTTGAAACAGCTGGAGGTTTGCCCCCCCCCCCCCCCATTTGAACGTACAGGGTACATTCACACAGGCAGGTTTACAGTAAGTTTCCTGCTTCAAGTATGAGTTGCAGCTAATTTTTCCCCGCAGCGCAAACTCCTAGCAGTAAGCTCACTGCAAATCTCCGCCAGGCGACGATTGGTGTCGGAGATCGGCGGGCGGCGATGTCGTGCAGCTGGATCGGACAATAGCCAGTAAGTTGCCTAGCAACATCTAGAGGGCTACAGTCTGAGACCACTATACAGTGGTTTCTACACTGTTGCCCTCCAGATGTTGCAAAACTACAACTCCCAGCATGCCCAGACAGCTGTCATGCTGGGATTTGTAGTTTTACAACAGCTGGAGGGCTACAGTTTGGATATCACTGTGCAGTGAACTGTGGCCCTTTAGATCTTGGAAAACTACAACTCCCAGCATGCCCACATAGCAGTTTGCTGTCTGGGCATGCTGGGATTTGTAGTTTTGCAACATCTGGAGGGTCACCGTTTGGAGATCACTGTGCAGTGGTTTCTAAACTGTAGCCCTCCAGATGTTGCAAAACTGC
This sequence comes from Hyla sarda, assembly GCF_029499605.1. Lineage (NCBI taxonomy): Eukaryota > Metazoa > Chordata > Amphibia > Anura > Hylidae > Hyla > Hyla sarda. Next base: position 107,965 of record NW_026610440.1, on the reverse strand, counting down.
AAATCCCAGCATGCCCAAACAGCAAACAGCTTTCTCGGCATGCTGGGAGTTGTAGTTGCGTACCTCCAGCTGTTACATAACTACATTTCTCAGCATGCACTTCGGCGATCAGTACATGCTGGGAGTTGTAGTTTTGCAACAGCTGGAGGCACACTGGTTGGAAAATACTGAGTTAGGTAACAGAACCTAACTGAAGGTTTTCCAACCAGTGTGCCTCCAGCTGTTGCAAAAGTACAACTCCCAGCATGCACGGTCTGTCAGTACATGCTGGGAGTTGTAGTTTTGAAACAGCTGGAGGTTTGCCCCCCCCCCCCCCCATTTGAACGTACAGGGTACATTCACACAGGCAGGTTTACAGTAAGTTTCCTGCTTCAAGTATGAGTTGCAGCTAATTTTTCCCCGCAGCGCAAACTCCTAGCAGTAAGCTCACTGTAAATCTCCGCCAGTGCAAATGTACCCTAAAAACACTACACTACACTAACACATAATAAAGGGTAAAACACTACATATACACCCCCTTACACTGCCCCCCCCCCCAATAAAAATGAAAAACGTATTGTACTGCAGTGTTTCCAAAACGGAGCCTCCAGCTGTTGCAAAACAACAACTCCCAGCATTCCCGGACAGCCACTGACTGTCAAGGCATGCTGGGAGTTTAACAACAGCTGGAGGCACCCTGTTTGGGAATCACTGGCGTAGAATACCCCTATGTCCACCTCTATGCAATCCCTAATTTAGTCCTCAAATGCGCATGGCGCTCTCTCACTTCAGAGCCCTGTCGTATTTCAAGGAAACAGTTTAGTGCCACATATGAGGTATTTCCGTACTCAGGAGAAATTACACTACAAATTTTGGGGGGCTTTTTCTCCTTTTACCTCTTATGAAAAGGAAAAGTTGGGGGTCTACACCAGCCTGTTAGTGTAAAAAAAAAATGTCTTTTACACTAATATGCTGGTGTTGCCCTTACTTTTTATTTTCACAAGAGGTAAAAGAAAAAAAAGACCCCCAAAATTTGTAACGCAATTTCTCCTGAGTACGGAAATACCCCATATGTTGGCGTAAAATGTTCTGCGGATGCACAAGGCTCAGGAGTGTGAGCGCACTATGTACATTTGAGGCCTGAATTGGTGATTTGCACAGGGGTGGCTGATTTTACAGCGGTTCTGAAATAAACGCAAAAAAATTTATACCCACATGTGACCCCATTTTGGAAACTACACCCCTCATGGAACCTAACAAGGGGTATAGTGAACTTTAACACCCCCCAGGTGTTTGACGAATTTTCATTACATTTAGATAGGAAAATAGGAAAAAAAAGCCCCCCAAAATTTGTAACCCCATTTCTCTTGAGTATATAAATACCCCATATGTGGATGTAAAGTGATCTTTGTGCGAACTACAATGCTCAGAAGAGAAGGAGCGCCATTGGGATTTTGAAGAGAAAATTTATCCGGAATTGAAGGCCCCCATAGTGCCAGAACAATGGACCCCTCCCACATGTGACCCCATTTTGGAAACTACACCCCTCAGGTAATGTAATAAGGGGTACAGTGAGCATTTACGCCCCACAGGTGTCTGACAGATTTTTGGAACAGTGGTCCGTGAAAATAAAAAATGTAATTTTTGTCAAACGCCAGTGGAGTGTAAATACTCACTGCACCCCTTATTAAATTAAATTCTGTGAACGCCCTTGGCCCCTGACTTCCATTCCAAACAAACTCCCTTTCCAAAAGCTCAATGGTGCTCCTCCTCTTCTGAGCATTGTAGTGCGCCAGCAAAGCACGTGACGTTCACACATGGGGTATTTCCATACTCAGAAGAAATGGGGTTACAAATTTTGGGGGTCATTTTCTCCTATTACCCCTTGTAAAAATGTAAAATTTTGGGAAAAAATTGCATTTTTGTGACATTTTTTTATTTATTTTTATTTACACATCCAACTTTAGCAAAAAGTCATGAAATACCTGTGAGGTGTTAAGGCTCACTGTACCCCTTGTTACGTTCCTTGAGGGGTGTAGTTTCTAAAATAGTATGCCATGTGTTTTTTTTTTTTTGCTGTTCTGGCACCATAGGGGCTTCCTAAATGTGACATGCCCCCCAAAAACCATTTCAGCAAAATTTGCTTTCAAAAAGCCAAATGTGACTCATCTTCTGAGCATTGTAGTTCGTCCGCAGAGCATTTTACGTCCTAACATGGGGTATTTCCATACTCAGAAGAGATGGGGTTACAAATTTTGGGGGGCATTTTCTCCCATTACCCTTTATAAAAATGGTAAATTTGGGAAAAAAACTGGACTTTAGTGAAACATTTTTTTTTCATTTACACATCCGACTTTAACGAAAAGTCATCAAACACCTGTGGGGTGTTAAAGGGGTACTCCGGTGAAAACCTTTTATCTTTTAAATCAACTGGTGGCAGAAAGTTAAAGATATTTGTAAATGACTTCTATTAAAAAATCTTAATCCTTCCTGTACTTATTAGCGCTGAATACTACAGAGGAAATTCTTTTCTTTTTGGAATGCTCTCTGATGACATCACGAGCACAGTGCTCTTTGCTGACGTCATTATAATAATAATAACGCTTATTTATTCTTGTCCTTAGTGGGATTTGAACCCAATTCCCCAGCACTGCAAGGCAGCAGTGCTAACCACTGAGCCACAATGCTGCCCTTAGCATACATCTGCTATGCATGGTTGCTAAAACGGATAGAGATGTCAGAAGAGAGCACTGTGCTCGTGATGTCATCAGTGTTCCAAAAAGAAAGAAATTTCCTCTGTAGCATTCAGAAGCTAATAAGTACTGGAAGGATTAAGATTTTTTAATAGAAGTAATTTACAAACATGTTTAGCTTTCTGCCACCAGTTGATTTAAAAGAAAAAAGGTTTTCACCGGAGTACCCCTTTAAGGCTCACTGGACCCCTTGTTACGTGCCTTGAGGGGTGTAGTTGCCAAAATGGTATGCCATGTCGGTTTTTTTCTGCTGTTCTGGCACCATAGGGGCTTCCTAAATGTGACATGCACCCCAAAAACCATTTCAGAAAAACTCACTCTCCAAAATCCCATTGTCGTTCCTTCCCTTCTGAGCCCTCTACAGCTCCCGCCGAACACTTTACATACACATATGAGGTATTTCCTTACTCGAGAGAAATTGGGTTACAAATTTTAGGAAGATTTTTCTCCATTTACCTCTTGTAAAAATTCAAAAACTGGGTCTACAAGAACATGTGAATGTAAAAAAATGAAGATTTTGAATTTTCTCCTTTATTTTGCTGTTATTCCTGTAAAACACCTAAAGAGTTAACACACTTACTAAATGTCATTTTGAATACTTTGAGGGGTGCAGTTTTTATAATGGGGTCATTTGTGGGGTATTTCTAATAGGAATGCCCTTCAAATCCACTTCAAACCTGAACTGGTCCATGAAAAATTCCGATTTTGAAAATGTTTTGAAAAAAAAACTTTGAAGCCCTCTGATGTCTTCCAAAAGTAAAAAAAAATGTCAACTTTATGATGCAAACATAAAGTAGACATATTGTATTTGTGAATCAAAATATAATTTATTTGGAATGTCTATTTTCCTTACAAGCAGAGAGCTTCAACGTTAGAAAAATGCAACATTTTCAATTTTTTCATAAAATTTGGGAATTTTTCACCAAGAAATTATGCAAGTATCGACAAAATTTTACCACTAACATAAAGTAGAATATGTCACGAAAAAACTATCTCGGAATCAGAATGAAAGGTAAAAGCATCCCAGAGTTATTCATGTTTAATGTGAAATTGGTCAGATATGCAAAAAACGCTCTGGTCCTACAGTGAAAATTGGCCTGGTCCTTAAGGGGTTAAGGTCACAATTTGCTTGGTCCCATAGGGGTTAAGTGGACAATGGAAAAATTACCTTTAAAGAGGTGCCCAGGTATCCAGATGAAGATTTACATTTACATATCATTTACATAAGTAAATTATATGTATATGATTTACAATTTAAATAGTCTGTTGAAGTTTTATTTACCGTATATACTCGAGTATAAGCCGAGTTTTTCAGCACGATTTTTCGTGCTGAAAACACCCCCCTCGGCTTATACTCGAGTGAACTCCCCCACCCGCAGTGGTCTTCAACCTGCGGACTTCCAGAGGTTTCAAAACTACAACTCCCAGCAAGCCAGGGCAGCCATCGGCTGTCCGGGCTTGCTGGGAGTTGTAGTTTTGAAACCTCCGGAGGTCCGCAGGTTGAAGACCACTGCGGCCTTCAACATCATCCAGCCCCCTCTCACCCCCTTTAGTTCTGAGTACTCACCTCCGCTCGGCGCTGGTCCGGTCCTGCAGGGCTGTCCGGTAAGGAGGTGGTCCGGTGAGGAGGTGGTCCGGGCTGCTATCTTCACCGGGGAGGCCTCTTCTAAGCGCTTCGGGCCCGGCCTCAGAATAGTCACGTTGCCTTGACAACGACGCAGATGCGTCGTTGTTAAGGCAACGGCTCTATTCCGGGCCGGAAGCGCGGAGAAGAGGCGCCCCCGGTGAAGATAGCAGCCCGGACCACCTCCTCACCGGACCACCTCCTTACCGGACAGCCCTGCAGGACCGGACCAGCGCCGAGCGGAGGTGAGTACTCAGAACTAAAGGGGGTGAGAGGGGGCTGGATGATGTTGAAGGCCGCAGTGGTCTTCAACCTGCGGACCTCCGGAGGTTTCAAAACTACAACTCCCAGCAAGCCCGGACAGCCAATGGCTGCCCGGGCTTGCTGGGAGTTGTAGTTTTGAAACCTCTGGAGGTCCGCATGTTGAAGGCCGCAGTGGTCTTCAACCTGCGGACCTCCGGAGGTTTCAAAACTACAACTCCCAGCAAGCCCGGACAGCCGATGGCTGCCCGGGCTTGCTGGGAGTTGTAGTTTTGAAACCTCTGGAGGTCCACATGTTGAAGGCCGCAGTGGTCTTCAACCTGCGGACCTCCGGAGGTTTCAAAACTACAACTCCCAGCAAGCCCGGACAGCCGATGGCTGCCCGGGCTTGCTGGGAGTTGTAGTTTTGAAACCTCTGGAGGTCCGCAGGTTGAAGACCACTGAGGGCGAATGATGAGAAGAGGATGATGAAGGGGGGGGGGGGTGTGGGGATGATGAAGGGGGGTGGGGATGATGAAGGGGGGGGGGTGTGGGATGATTACAAGGGGATGATGAAGGGGGGATGTGTGGGATGTGTGGGATGATGACAAGGGGATGATGAAGGGGGGATGTGTGGGATGATAAGGGGATGTGTGGGATGATGACAAGGGGATGATGAAGGGGGGATGTGTGGGATAAGGGGATGTGTGGGATGATGACAAGGGGATGATGAAGGGGGGATGTGTGGGATGATGACAAGGGGATGTGTGGGATGATGACAAGGGGATGATGAAGGGGGGATGTGTGGGATGATAAGGGGATGTGTGGGATGATGACAAGGGGATGATGAAGGGGGGATGTGTGGGATGATGACAAGGGGATGATGAGGATGTTAATGACGGGTCTGGATGATGACAGGGGGGGATGAGGTATTTCCCACCCTAGGCTTATACTCGAGTCAATAACTTTTCCTGGGATTTTGGGTTGAAATTAGGGGTCTCGGCTTATACTCGGGTCGGCTTATACTCGAGTATATACGGTATTTATTTTCATTTCATTCATTTTTATTTTTATCCATATTTTTTATTTCTACTCCATTCTATCCCTTTTCTATTCTTTATTTAGTGCATATATGTCATTCTATTATTATTATAATTATTATTTTTATATTTATTTTAATTCTTATAATTTTTTGTTTTATTATTATTAATTTATATTTTCATTTATAATTATTATTTTTATTTTTATTCTTTATATTTTCATTTTCATTTAATTATTATTTTTTATTATTTTTAAATAAAAAAAATGTATTTCCAATTTTACATTTTATTTTTTATTCTTATTTCTTTCTGCAGACATTTTTATTTTTATTTATCCTTGTTCAATAACACTATGACTATCTTTCACTATTTATTTATTCATTTCTACTCACATTAGATATTCTATCATGCATTTCTGATCACTAATACAACTACCTTTAGTTCTTACACACTCAATCTTTTTTTATCACAACTGTCACAAATTCTCATGTGTGAAATAGGTGTGAACATGACCCAAATGTGGGGATAATGGTATATACATTAGCAGGAATCCACTCCACACTTTAACTATATATAAAAGTTCAACGAAGTCCATATCATGTGTTAGCAGTGGATACGGTAAGGACCAAACTGATCAGCGTCCCCCGCACTTCCAGCCAGTACCGCTGGTTAGTGTGGGGGGAGAAAGCTGACAGTTTTCCTTTAAAGGGTAACTCTCATCAAATAAACTTTTGATATATTTTAGATTAATGAATGTTGAATAACTTTCCAATAGCATGTTAATGAAAAATATGCTTCTTTCTATTGTATTTTTCCCGATCAGTCCTGTCAGCAAGCATTTCTGACTCATGTTGGAGTCCTAAAAACTCAGAGCTGCCAGCCTGCTTTGTTCACAGCCTGTTTGGCTGGCAGCTCTGAGTGTTCTCCTTTGTGAACAAAGCAGACTGGCAGCTCGTAGTGTTTAGGACTCCAGCATGAGTCTGAAATGCTTGCTGCCAGGACTGGTAGGGAGACCCCAGTGGTCATTTCTTCAAAGTGGAAAATTAAATAGAAAGAAGCATATTTTTTAATAACATGCAATTGTAAAGTTATTCTGCATACATTAATCTATAACATATCAAAAGTTTTTTTGATGAGAGGTACCCTTTAACACAAACATCCTTGTGGAAGATCGCCTAATACAGTATGCAAGGAGCCGGCAGTTGGCCGTATCTGAGAGAGCGACTCGAGCGCCCGCACTGCAACAACAGCTGCAGGACATCTAAGTGGGTCCGTCACAGCACGAGACCAGTGGCCGGAGGATTGGTGAGAGACAATATAAGAACTGTTTAGGTGGATATCCTCAGCTACCTGTGAGACTGTCCATTAGAGGTATGAGTATATCCATTATTCATCTTCGTAACAAATGGCGGACTATCAAATTACTGAACTAACAGATCTGTTTTAAGATTACATCCAGCAAATAGCGCTATAATACTCAGTAGCAGTGTTTCACCTTTATACACATTTATTCTACCACTAGGGCCCAGTGGTGGATTTCTGCAATACTAGTGTACATTCACATGTTTATTACTGTATTATTTTTTTTATTGTCTATTTCTTATGTTTATATGTGTTTTAATAAATTTGCTATGAAATTGAAGCACGGTCTTGTATAATATCATTATGCACCATTTCTAATGGTGGTGTCCTTTAGGTGTGGTTATCATTTGTATACATGATTTACAATTTACTATGTATCCTAGATACCTCCATATATCCATATATATTTTCTAGGTCCATCATGCCAATCATCCTATTTGCACTCATATATCTATATATTACCATTGTCTCGTCATGCCATTAATGTGTCATATTTACAGTACATGCTTGCATCTGTTTGTACTTTTTTACTTTAATTTTTATCATTTATCTAATACAACTTTCTCTAAGTCCTTTCAGGCATGTTTTATTTTTAACCCCCTCCCGTCAAGCCGTTCTTGCCAATACCCCTACATCTTGCTAACAACAGCACTATGTCAGCACTGTATGCTCAGACTGTTTTTTGTGTCACCAATTGTACTTTGTAAGGACAATTATTTTAGAATATAACCTGGGGCGAAACAAAAAATTTTTTTTTGTGGGGTGAAATTAAATCGCCATTTTGTAACTTTTTGGGGGCTCCCGTTTCTACGCAGTACGCTTTCTGGTAATAATTACACCTTATCTTTATTCTGTAGGTCCATACAGTTACAAGGATACCCAATTTATATAGGTTTTATTTTATTTTAATACTTAAAAAAATTATAAACTACATGCACCAAAATTAGTATGTTTAAAATTGGCATCTTCTGACCCCTATAACTTTTCGTGTACGGGGTGGTATGAGGACACATTTTTTGAGCCGTCATCTGTAGTTTTTTTATTGGTACCATTTTTGTTTTGATGGGACTTTTTGATTGATTTTTCTTAATATGTTTATGGTATATGAAGTGACTAAAAAATGCACAATTTTGGACTTTGGTATTTTTTTTACATGTACACCATCAACCGTGTGGTTTAGCTAACCTAATATTTTAGTAGTTCGGACATTTACGTACTCGTCGGTACCACATATGATTATTGTTATTCTCTATTACATTATGTTATTTAAAAAAGGGGAAAAGGGGGGGGGGATTTAAACTTTTAATAGGGAAGGGGTTAATGAACTTTTATTAAAAAAAAGGGGGCTAAAACATGCAATCTTCTGATTGCATACACTGATCAGTGTTGGCCATTGCAAAGCACTGATCAGTGTAACCGGCGAACTGCTGCTCTAGCCTGCCTGCTGCTCTAGCTGCTCTAGCCTCAGGCATGGTGCAGTAGATCACCGATCGGACAACAGAGAGGCAGGTGAGGACCCTCCCGTCTGGAAAGCTGATCGAGACATTGCGATTTTGTCACGATAGTCCTGATCAGCTCCGCTGGGCTGCTGGGATTCTTTTACTTTCCTCTTAAATGCTGCAATCAACTTTGATCACAGCATCTAAAGGGTTAATGCTAGGAATCGGCCCGATCGGCCATGCCTGGCATCAGCCGTGGGTCCTGGTTGCCAGTAGCAACCGGGACCCACCTGGTTTAACCCATTCTCCACCGGTGAGAACGGTTTAAACTCATTGTACTGGACCAGGGCGTACAGGTACGCCCTGAGTCCTTAAGAATCGGGGATGCAGGGCGTATGCATACGTCCTGTGTCCTCAAGAGGATAAAGGTAATTTTTCCATTGTCCACTGAGCTTGATATCAGAATATTCTCTGGTTATTTCCTGGGACCTCTGTGTCTGCACAGGATCTAACCTTACTGTACCTCTGTATGAGGTCACATCCGTACAATGAATATACTCTGGTTTTGGTAATTATGGCATAAGTACGCACACTCCTTACAACCTTGCATATTACCATCTTTTACCATCAAACTATTTGGATTTGGTATTTTTACACATATACTGATCGCTCTGCTAGATAGTACCTCTCTAAATTCAAAATACCATAAGGATCAATTTTTAAATCACACTGATTGTAGTATATATTATTATCCTTTCCTTTTTCCTTTCACTTCCCTTCCCAATTCACTTCCCTCCCCTGCACAACATCCCCTATCCTGCTCTACTCAGCAGTCTTGAGTGCAGTATGAAAGAAGAAATTACAAGTAAAAGAATACCTACATTTTGAAAGGTACATTTTGTAATGTTTTTTTCTAGTGGATACTAAAAATAATTAAAGCGTACCCGTCAGATCATACAAATTTTTCTTTTTCTTTTATAAATATCACCTAGTACCTAATCCTGACCATGTACATCTAATTAATTAATGTGTCTAGCACCTTTATTTATTTATTTATTACACTATTAATTTAGCTCACTGGTCTGAATTCCTCTCAAAGGTATAGTGCATGGCCTCACTGTGCAGGTCTCTGCCCCCTCTCTCAGTATGCTGTCTGCTCACATCTCTTCTAGCATTAGCAAAACTACAACTCCCAGCTTGTCCTCACTGACAGTTGCGGGACACAAGCTTACAGTGGGAGGATTTTTCCTTCAGCTGTGAGCCCTGCACTCACAGCTGTCAATCAAGGAAGTTTGTCCATGACATGGTGATGATGCATGGACACAGCAGGACTAGTATGTGTCCAAGCAGCCCTGCACTCACAGCTGTCAATCAAGAAAGTGTGTCCATGACATAGGTGATGATGCATGGACACAGCAGGACTAGTATGTGTCCAAGCAGGCAGGGGAGAAGCTGTTTGACTGGCTTTTTTCAATATGAAATACTGACAATTTTCTAATTAAAGCAATTGCAAAACCCATTGGTTTTGCATGCTTTACAACATATCAAAAGTTTTTGTATCGGACAGTGCCCATTTATGTTCAGTGTAACTCACCACCTTCACAGCCTCCCCTATCCTACTTTACTCAGCAGTCCTGAGTGCAGTATGAGAGTAGAGACTACTTTTTTTGCTACTATTGATTCATGTTCATGCTGATAAAAGTTTTTTTTAAGTAAAATATATATATATATATATATTTTAGTGGACAGAACCTAATTAATTGCAGTGATTATTATTATGTATGTTTTTATTATTGTACAGTCATGGCCGTAAATATTGGCACCCCTGAAAGTATTTCTCACAGAAAAGGATTGCAGTAACACATGTTTTGCTTTGTGTGTATTAGAACTAAACCAAAAAAAGGAGGAAAAAAAGCAAATTGGACATAATGTCACACCAAACTCCAAAATTGTGAAGGACAAAATTATTGGCACCCTTCCTTTCAAAAGTGTGGAAAAATAATACTGTTTCAAGCATGGGATGCTCCTTTAAACTCACCTGGGGCAAGTAACATGTGTGGGATATAAAAAAAATAACACACCTGAAAGCAGATAAAAAGGAGAGAAGTTCACTTAGGCTTTGCATTGTGTGTCTGTGTGTGCCACACTAAGCATGGACAACCGAAAGAGGAGAAGAGAACTGTCTGAGGACCTGAGAACCAAAATTGTGGAAACATATCAACAATCTCAAGTTTACAAGTCCATCTTCAGAGATCTACATTTGCCTTTGTCCACAGAGTGCAACATTATCAAGAAGTTTGAAACCCATGGCACTGTAGCTAATCTCCCTGGGCATAGACAGAAGAGAAAAATTGATGATAGGTATCAATGCAGGATAGTCCGGATGATGGATAAGCAGCCCAAACAAGCTCAAGCTGTCAAGATATTCAAGCTGTCCTGCAGGCTCAGAGAGTATCAGTGTCAGCGTTAACTATCCGTCAATGTTTAAATGAAATGAAATGCTATGGCAGGAGACCCAGGAGGACCCCACTGCTGACACAGAAATAAAAAAGCAAGACTACATTTTTCCAAAATGAACTTGAGTAAGCCAAAATCCTTCTTGGAAAATGCCTTGTGGACAGATGAAACCAAGATAGAGCTTTTTTGGTAAAGCAAATCATTCTACTGTTTACCGAAAATGGAATGAGGCCTTCAAAGAAAAGAACACATTACCTATACTGAAATATGGTGGAGGTTCAATGATGTTTTGCTGCCTCTAGCACTGGGTGCCTTGAATGTGTGCATGGCATCATGAAATCTGGGGATTACCGGATTTTGGGTCGCACTGTACAGCCCAGTGTCAGAAAGCTTGTGTCTTCCAGCAGGACAATGACCCCATACATACGTCAAAAAGCACTCAGAAATGGATGGCAGCAAAGCGCTGGAGAATTCTGAAGTGGCTAGCAATGAGTCCAGATCTAAATCCCAATGAACACCTGTGGAGAGATCTTAAAATTGCTGGTGGGAAAAATCGCCCTTCCAATAAGAGAGACCTAGAGCAGTTTGCAAAGGAAGAGTGGTCCAACATTCTGGCTTTTAACTGCACTTAACTAAATATAGAATTTCATAACACATATATTGCTATTATGAGAGGTTTGTCTTCTGAAAGTTTTGTATTTTGCTGAGTATACCAAAGCACTATACAAGTCTTCAGAATATCACATTGTGACTTTCTCTCGAGGAACTAAAAAAATAAGTAATATTACATACAACATTTAAAAAAAAAACTGAAATGTAAACACACTTAATGCATATGGTATTGCTGCAATTATAATAACCCAATCAGTATTGGAAATTGCTGTATTCTAATTGACTGTTAGGAAAAGGGGAAAACAAATTATCATGAAAAATAAACAATTCCCTTAAGTCCTAACTAGCAGCACAACTGGGGACCTATGAATCCCAAAACATATGTCTTCCAGCTGAACTAAGCTTAAGACGGACCTGCCAAAGGTGGTGTGTTCTGAGCCCATTAGATCAAGCCTATGAATGCGGAGTGGGAGCTCCAGGAGACAGCAGCACAAATGTGCTCCAAAGGTACCAGGCTCCTCTCAGCCACAGAAGTATATACTGCTGGGGTAAAGTAAGCATTTACAAAAGAAGGGGGAGCCAGATGCTGGGCAACAAAAGATTCTCTGTTGGTCTCCTTGATCCATCAGCTTAACGTCGGCTGATGACTAACTATAAAAGGGTAGCAGCATAAGGGAAATTTGCACATTTTAAACCCAAAAACCTATGAGGGTATTCAAGTTCAAAATGCAGGCCTCCTCCTCCTCTTAAGCCTTCCTGTCCATATCCAAAATTGCCCTTTTTACCATTTTTATACTCCTCCTTTGCTTTGAAAAAAGCAAACAGTAAAGTTTTCATATGCTGCCATCCTTTCATCCATTCATCCTTCTACACCTATTTTCCCAAACCATCCTACACTCATACTGTTCTCATGTCGCCAAGTTATCGGACTACCTGGCCCAAAAATTATGGAATAGAAAAGGGTAGCAGCATAAGGGAAAATTATACATTTTAAAACCAAAAACCCATGAGGGTTTCAAAATGCAGGCCTCCTCCTTTTCAGTCTGCCTGTCCATCTTTAAAAATTGCCTTTTTACCAATTATACACTCCTTCTTTGCTTTGAAAAAAGCAAACAATAAAGTTGCCGTATGCTGCCATCCTTTCATATATTTGTCGTCCTTCACCTATTTTCCCTATTAAGACCATCCTACAAGTATACATGTCTGATGTGGCTAAATAGTTAAACTACCTTAAGTGAACAATGGAGGTTAAATTGTTGGAAGTGTGTCCCAGAGGATTCCCTTATGTAAAGGCACTTCTTAATAAATAGACATGGAAGGCAAAGGTCTTTCCTACATAGCATTCAATTTTATAATGACATAAACAGACAACAGACAGACCAAAACTTTTTTAGAAGATACTGGGTATACATTTTTGCCTTTATTTACTCTTAAAAACCAGACACAGTACACAAGTGAGGTTTGTGATGCATCCGGTAAAATTCTATTCACACCGCTATCACAAAACTAACAGGCCCAGTCCCTTGTGGAAACATTGTGCTCCAAGGGCTCACACATGTACAAACTAGGCAGAAGTGAGTAAGAAATCTAATACATAAACTATCAAATACAATAATAACTTAATTGCTTGTGCTAAAGTATCTTACAGCTACCTAACTGCCTAAACACTATGAGGGAGATTTTTCAAAACCTGTGCAGAGGAAAGGTTGCCCAGTTCCCCGTAGCAACCAATCAGATCCCTTCTTATATTTTTGCAAGGCCTTTGCAAAATGAAAGAAGAAATCTGATTGATTGCTATGGACATCTAGGTAACGTTTCCTGTCAACAGGTTTCGATAAATCTCCCCCCATCTCTTCAATTCTAGAGTTTACCCTTAAAACAACTTATCCTCTGTAGCTATGCCCCCCCCCCCCCCCTATTTACTTACATTGTCCTCTGGGAAAACCCACAATTTGAGCCTAACACATGTCCTTTCCAAACAGTCCTACTTTCATACTGCTGTAAAGTAGCTAAATAACCTATGACCTGAACCTAAAAATTCTAAATTATAAAGATGGCAGCATAAGAGAAAATTACACATTTTGATAAAAAAAAAAACCATTTGAGTGTTTAAGTTCAAAATACAGGCCTACCTCCTTCCCCTTCAGCCTGCCTGTCCATCTCCAAAAATAGCCTTTTAACAATTATACACTCCTCTTTTGCTTTGAAAAAAGCAAACAGTAAATATGTCATATGCTGCCATCCTATCATCCATTCGTCCTTCTACACCTATTTTCCCAAACGGTTCTACACTCATACTGTTCTCCCGTTACCAAGTTATCGGAATACCTGGCCCAAAAATTATGGATTATAAAAGGGTAGCAGCATAAAGGAAAATTACAAATTTTGAACCCAAAAACCCATGAGGGTTTTTAGGTTCAAAAAGTAGGCCTTTTCCTCCCCTTCAGACAGCCTGTCCATCACCAAAAATAGCCTTTTTACCAATTATACACTCCTCCTTTGCTTTGAAAAAAGCAAACAGTAACGTTGCCGTATGCTGCCATCCCTTCATATATTTGTCATCTTTCACTTATTTTCCCAATTCAACCCATCCTTTATGCATACATGTTTGATGTGGCTAACAAAATAGTTAAACTACCTTAAGAAAACAATGGAGGTTAAATTGTCAGTAGAGTGTCCTAGAGGATGCATTTATGTTAAGGCTCTTCTTAATAAATAGACATGGAAGGCAAAAGTCTATTCTACATAGCATTCAATTTTAGAATGACATAAACAGACGACAGAGGGACCAAAACTTTTTTAGAAGATACTGGGTATAAATGTTTGGACTTTATTTACTCTTAAAAACCAGACACAGTACACAAGTGAGGTTTGTGATGCATCCGTTAAAGCTCAACTATTCACAACGCTAAAACAAAACTAATAGGCCCAGTCCCTAGTTGAAACTTTGTGCTTGTGCTAAAGTATCTTACAGCTACCTAATTGCCTAAACACCATTGGTAGCTCTTTCTCTATTGACTTGACCTCTAATTTTACTCCATTTTCTATATTTTTTTGCCATCTTCTAACTCCTCATGTTGGCACTTGAGGATGTCAAAACGAGAAAAAAAAGGGGGGGGGGGGGCATATTTATGGTAGCCCCACTAAGGTCTTCATGTCATTATATGATTATGAGGAACTGGAACACCGCCATGTGCATTTGGTTTAATTATTTTAGAACAATTTTTCCATTATAAAGACTCATCGAGCACCGCAGCAAAGTCTTAAAATGGTCAACATATACAATGAGGCTGAGCAAGATAATGTGGGGCGAGATTTTTTTCTTTTAATAAACACATATATGTCAGAGTGTTTTACAATATAAAACCTAATTATTATACCAATTTTTGACAATGTAATGTTAGATATTCTTTATGCATGAATGCTAATATACATTTTTACTAAAGTGAATTAGTGTAATTGTAAAAATTTGAATTTTGATTTAGAAATGTGCAGATCTAAAATATGAGAACTTTATGGGTCTTTTATGTATTTTATATTTATAGGTCTCTAAGAGATGCTCTGATCAAATTAGTTCCTGGCTTTACAATTCCAGTTACAGCCTGTCCTAATAATTCAAATTTTGTTTTCACCATTTATTTAAAATTTATATTATAGACCAATTTAAAACAGATGGTTAAATTGGCTCAAATGTTCACTATTTCATCTGTTAATAGCTGGTTTGTAACCTCATCAAGAAAAGCAGCATAGTGAGAATGTATCTATTGTTCCATCTGAGGTCCATCTGAGTCACAGCCTCTTGTCAGTGACCCGAGTAGTGACTCACTGTCTCAGAAAAGTGACAAGGGCAGCACTCACATTGACAATTCTATATTTCATTGCATAACATTTTATGTATGAACTTATGCTACAATGTGTTAAAAGGTTTTCTGGAGAATAGAAAAGGTGTTCCTTGGTCCCTGGTATTCTACCTCTGGCTCAGTCAGTTCCTTGGTCCCTGGTATTCTACCAAGACAAGAGGAGGTGGGTATTACATCGCATTTAGGGCATGCCGGAAATTACACTGACCAAAAGTGGTGGCCAAAAAGTGCACGATGTGGACAAAAAACTGCAATATTGTGCAGCCATTGGCCACCACAGTTGAATGTAAATAAAGGAATGTAAAGGAATGTGCTATGAACAATTTCATGTAATTGTTTATTTGTTATTGTTTCTTTACTTAGACCACTATAGCACTACTGTTAATGTAAAGAAACTATACACATCCTCTTTGCTCACCTCCAGTGCAGAAAGCAAGGGATGGAAGCGCAGTAAACTATAGGGCCAGGAGCTCAGTCTGCAATGCATGACAACTGCATTACTGCATTACTTATAACATTCAGAGCATTATAATGGTGGTTGCCCTAGGAAAACACAGTTTGGGAACTTTATTAGCACTGTGATGACTCGCTCTTGCAGTGAGGTGCGGCTAGCAGTACAGAGGTAAGAAGTAGTGTTGAGCGGCATAGGCCATATTCGAATTTGCGATATTTCGTGAATATATGGACGAATATTCATCATATATTCGCTAAATTCGCATATTCGTAATATTCGCGTTTTATTTTCGCATATGCGAAAATTAGCATATGCAAAAATTAGCATATACAAAAACTAGCATAAGCGTAAGAAAATTCGCACGTCAGTCTCACACAATAGTATTAGAGCCTTCTTTACACCACACAAGCTAGAATCACTGTGATGTGTACTGTGGAAAAAAATAAATAAATAAAACAAATATTCGTAATTACGAATATATAGTGCTATATTCGCGAATATTCGCGAATATGCGATATTCGCGAATATGCGATATTCGCAAATAAAATTCGCATTGGGAATATTCGCGAGCAACACTAGTAAGGAGACAGCGTTTTAAACCAAGGTCCAGTGTTTTATTCACACTTGAGCACACAGCAAAACAGTCTTTAACGCGGAACAAAGGAAAAACACAACAAAGTTCACGCCACGCAGCGACAGCACGTCTTTTCCAGGCCAGCCAGGCTGTCCAGCAGCTCCCTCTCTTGGAGCTATATCTCCACACCCAGCCCTCCTGGCACTGTGTGCTACAACTCCACACACAGCCCTCCTGGCCCTGTGTGCTACAACTCATAAGTCTCAAACCAATTCCATTCCAATCCCCTCCAATCCCTCTTCCAATCCACCTGCAGCAGGTGAGGCAGCCTAGCTTAAAGGCCAACAAAAAGCCTGGCCTGGATTTTGGGGAATGACCCCAACCCTGCACTTGGTCAATCCCGGTAAGAGCCGTCCCGGATCGGCCTTCCAGCCATACTACGGGCACAGTAACAGGCTGCACCGCAACACAGATAGCAACACAGATACTGGAAAATACCGTCTCTTGCCTCACTAAGGCCAGGAACCTTGGTGACACACGCAGTCCATCAATGATCACATCTTTCACCTTATCACAGCACTTACAACAGTTTCAAGATGCAACACTGCAGGGCTGGTGCAAGGATTTTTGCCACCCTAGGCAAAAGCTAATTTTGCTGCCACCTTGACCCTGCCCATTGTCACCTTTGACACCTTACCACTTACTACCGGAGCAAGAACAAAGAACAGACAGGAGCCACACTCACCATCCAGGACTTTTATTTTCTTCCAGTCATCGGCAAGATGTAACAGGCGGGGGAATGGAGAGGAGGTCGGGGACCCGGAACAAGCTGTTTCGTGCGGTGATGCGCACTTCCTCTAGGTGGCTAAGGTTTAAAGACCCCAAAAACTTGTAATTAATTTTCTCTCAAGTAAAGAAGTTTGTCATATGTGGATGTAAAGTGTTTGTGGGTGGACTAGAGGGCTCAGAAGGGAAGGAACGGCAATGGCATTTTGTCAAGCAAATTTAGCTGAAATGGTTTTTGGGGGGCATGTCGTATTTAGGAAGCCCCTATGGTGCCATAACATCAAAAAAAAACACATGGCACACTATTTTGGAAACTACACCCCTCAAGGAACGTAACAAGGGGTAAAGTGAGCCTTAACACCCCATAGGTGATTGATGAACTTTCGTCAAAGTGGGACGTGAAAATGAAAAATTAGATTTTTAACACTAAAATGCTGGTGTTACCCCAAACTTTTCATTTTCACAAGGAGTAATAGGAGAAAATGTCCCCCAAAGTTTGTAACCCCATTTCTCTCGATTAAGGAAATACTTCTTATGTGGATAAAACAAGACTTCAGAGAGAAACCAGGATTTTCGGCGCTGACCATAGAGAAGATATCGGAGCCCAGGTAAGAGAAGGAGGTTTATTGGCAACGCGTTTCACCGCGCTTGCGCGGCTTCATCAGGCTTAACACATGACAGTTGTACCAGGGTTATATACCCGCACGGGATTAACCCATGGAGTGCATAATTAAAATATATTCCAAACCATAACAAATGGACAATATAAAATGTATAAATAACAATGACCATACATATACATTTATAACACTCAGCACTGATCATAATAAAATATTATATAAATTACAACTATAAAATTAAGGAGACATACAAAAATAATAATAAAAAATCAAAAAATCAAATAACCGCATGGTGTGGGTTGGTGGTAAATAAGAATAAGGTTCCAACAGGGCGTATCCAATTTAACCAGATGGTTTATAAAGTAAGCTGCATGATTTGTACAAAGAACATCAAATAGAGGAAAAACATTTTTATGGAAGCTTAGCAAAGAAACGCACAGTATGAACAGGTTCCCAAAATTAAGAAGGTATAAAAATAATAATAAAAATAATAATAATAATATGCACGGTTTGGATAAGAAATAGAAACAGGTTAGATATAGGTAAAAATATTACAAAAATTATAAAAATGATTGATAAAGTCAACGAGTATTTTCAATTGTCTCATTCAAACCGTGCGGAAATAAAGTTGCCAACTTATGAATCCAAAAACTCTCACGGTTAATTAAACATTGGAATCTATTGGAAATACCCTTAGGAACTGATTGTTAGGATTCGGCAGGCTGGATGTGGATCCTCTGTGTCAGCGAGGGATTGGCGTGGACCTTGTCGGTGGACCGGTTCTAGGTTGCTACTGGTATTCACCAGAGCCCGCCGCAAAGCGGGATGGTCTTGCTGCGGCGGTAGCAACCAGGTCGTATCCACCGGCAACGGCTCAACCTCGCTGACTGCTGAGAAGGCGTGGGACAGAAGGACTAGACAGAGGCAAGGTCAGACGTAGCAGAAGGTTGGGGCAGGCAGCAAGGTTCGTAGTCAATGGCGATAGCAAGAGGTCAGGAACACTGGTAAGACAAACACTATAAACGCTTTCTCTGGCACAAGGCAACAAGATCCGGCAAAGCAGTGAAGGGGAAGTGAGGTTATATGAGCAGGGAGCAGGTGGAGGCTAATTAGACTGATTGGGCCAGGCACCAATCATTGGTGCACTGGCCCTTTAAATCCTAGAGAGCTGGCGCGCGCAGCGCGCGCGCCCTAAGGAGCGGAGCCGCGCGCGCCAGGACGTGACAGCCGGGGACCGGGACAGGTGAGTGAGTTGGGATGCGATTCGCGAGCGGGCGCGTCCCGCTATGCGAATCGCATCCCCGCCTGCAGTGTCAGTGCAGCGCTCCCGGTCAGCGGGTCTGACCGGGGCGCTGCAGAGAGAGGAACGCCGCGAGCGCTCCGGGGAGGAGCAGGGACCCGGAGTGCTCGGCGTAACAACCATCTGGTTAAATTGGATACGCCCTGTTGGAACCTTATTCTTATTTACCACCAACCCACACCATGCGGTTATTAGATTTTTAGATTTTTTATTATTATTTTTGTATGTCTCCTTAATTTTATAGTTGTAATTTATATAATATTTTATTATGATCAGTGCTGAGTGTTATAAATGTATATGTATGATCATTGTTATTTATACATTTTATATTGTCCATTTGTTATGGTTTGGAATATATTTTAATTATGCACTCCATGGGTTAATGCCGTGCGGGTATATAACCCTGGTACAACTGTTGTGTGTTAAGCCTGATGAAGCCGCGCAAGTGCGGTGAAACGTGTTGCTAATAAACCTCCTTCTCTTACCTGGGCTCCGATATCTGTCAGCGCCGAAAATCCTGGTTTCTCTCTGAAGTCTTGTTTTATTCCACACATCCTCCAGGAAGGCTGCAGACAACAGGATTGTGATCCATAAAATCACATGCATTCAGCATAGTTGTGTATGTCTTCCCACAACTCAGCAGGGTGAGCACGGATATTGCAGTTTTTCTCCTCTCCACCCTCTGGCTTTACTACTCAGGGAGCGCCTTTCCTCTTTTCTCTTCATATGTGGATGTAAAGTGTTCTGTGGGTGCACTAGAGGGCTCATAATGGAAGGAGCGACATTGGGCTTTTGGAGAACGAATTTTGCTGTAATGGCCTCCCGCATGTCGCATTTAGGAAGCCCCCATGATGCCAGAACAGTAAAAAAGAAACCACATGGCATACTATTTTGAAAACTACACCCCTCATGGAACGTAACAAAGGGTAAAGTGAGCCCCACAGGTGATTGACGAACTTTCATTAAAGTGGGACATAAAAATAAAAACATTTATTTTTTTCAATAAAATGCTGGTGTTACCCCAAATTTTTCATTTTCACAAGGGGTAATAGGAAAAAAAATGTGTAACCCCATTTCTTCTGCGTATGGAAATACCTCATATGTGGATATAAAGTGCTCTGCGGGCGAACTACAATGCTCAGAAGAGAAGGAGCGCCATTGGGCTTTTAGAGAGAGAATTTGGTATGAATGGAAGTGGAGGGCCATGTGCATTTACAAAGCCCCCATGTGCCAGAACAGAGGACCCCCTCCCCCCCACATGTGACCCTATTTTGGAAACTACACCTCTCACGGAATGTAATAAGGGGTGCAGTGAGCATTTACACCCCACTGGCATTTGACAGATCTTTGGAACAGTGGGCAGCAGACACCTGTGGGGTGTAAATGCTCACTGTACCCCTTGTTACATTCCTTGAGGGGTGTAGTTTCCAAAATGGGGGTCCACTGTTCTGGCACCATGGAGGCTTTGTGAACACACATGGCCTTTAAATCCAGCCTAATTCTCTCTCCAAAAGCCCAATGGCGCTCCTTCTCTTCTGAGCCCTGTAGTGCGCCCGCAGAGCACTTTACATCCACATATGGGGTATTTCTTTACTCAGAAGAAATGCTGTTACAAATTTTGAGAGGCTTTTTACCTATTTCCCCTTTTGAAAATAAAACATTTGGGGTAACACCAGCATTTCAGGGAATTTTAATTAAAATTTTCACGTCCAACTTTAACGAAAATTCGTGAAAGACCTGTCGGGTGTTAGGGTGTTAAGGCTCACTATACCTCTTGCTATATTCCTTGAGGGATGTAATAGTTTCCAAAATGGGGTCACATGTGTTTTTTTTTTTTGTCTACGTGTCAGAACTGCTGTAGCGATCAGCGACCTCTGTGCAAATCACCAATTTAGGCCTCAAATGTACATAGTGCGCTTGTTACGCCGAGCGCTCCGGGTCCCCGTTCCTCCCCGGAGCGCTCGCCTCATCTTCGTTGTTGCAGCGCCCCGGTCAGATCCTCTGACCGGGTGCGCTGCGGTCCCGCCTTCAGCCGGGATGCGATTCGCGATGCGGGTAGCGCCCGCTCGCGATGCGCACCCCGGCCCCCGTACCTGACTCGCTCTCCCTCGGTCCTGTCCCGGCGCGCGCGGCCCCGCTCCCTAGGGCGCGCGCGCGCCGGGTCTCTGCGATTTAAAGGGCCAGTGCACCAATGATGGTGCCTGGCCCAATCTTCCCAATTAGCTTAATTGGCTCCCACCTGTGCACTTCCCTATATCACCTCACTTCCCCTGCACTCCCTTGCCGGATCTTGTTGCACTTGTGCCTAGTGAAAGTGTTCCCTTGTCTGTTCCTAGTCCGTGTTCCTGACCTCCTGCCGTTGCCCCTGACTACGATCCTTGCCGCCTGCCCCCGACCTTCTGCTACGTCCGACCTTGCTTCTGCCTACTCCCTTGTACCGCGCCTGTCATCAGCAGTCAGAGAGGTGAGCCGTTGCTAGTGGATACGACCTGGTCACTACCGCCGCAGCAAGACCATCCCGCTTTGCGGCGGGCTCTGGTGAAAACCTGTAGTGGCTTAGAACCGGTCCACTAGCGCGGTCCTCGCCACCCCTCTCTGGCACAGAGGATCCACTACCTGCCAGCCGGCATCGTGACAGTAGATCCGGCCATGGATCCCGCTGAAGTTCCTCTGCCAGTTGTCGCTGACCTCACCACGGTGGCCGCCCAGCAAGCCCGACAGATCGCCCTTCTAACCCGTCAGCTGTCGGAAATGTCCACCATTTCGCACCAACTTCAGTCGCAACTTCTCCAGCAATCTTCTCCTCCGCCAGCTCCTGCACCTCCTCCGCAGAGAGTGGCCACTCCTAGCCTCCGCCTGTCCTTGCCGGACAAATTTAATGGGGACTCTAAGTATTGCCGTGGCTTTCTTTCGCAATGTTCCCAGCACTTGGAGATGATGTCGGACCAGTTTCCCACTGAAAGGTCTAAGGTGGCTTTCGTGTTCTGCCTTCTGTCTGGAAAAGCCCTGTCATGGGCCGCACCGCTCTGGGACCGCAATGACCCCGTCACTGCCTCTGTACACTCCTTCTTCTCGGAAATTCGAAGTGTCTTTGAGGAACCTGCCCGAGCTTCTTCAGCCGAGATTGCCCTGCTGAACCTGGCCCAGGGTGTTTCTTCCGTTGGCGAGTACGCCATTCAGTTCCGTGCTCTTGCTTATGAGTTGTCCTGGAATAGTGAGGTTCTCTGCGCGACCTTTAAAAAAGGCCTATCCAGCAACATTAAAGATGTTCTGGCCGCACGAGAGACTCCTGCTGACCTACATGAACTCATTCATCTAGCCACTCGCATTGACATGCGTTCTTCCGGATGGCGTCTGGAGCTCCGCCTGGATATGGACTTTGTTCGCACAAAGCGTTTTTTCTCCCCGGCTCCTCTCTCCTCTGGTCCTCTGCAATCTGTTCCTGTGCTTCCCGCCGCGGAGGCTATGCAAGTTGACCGGTCTCGCTTGACACCTCAAGAGAGGACACGACGCCGCATGGAGAATCTTTGCCTGTACTATGCCGGTACCGAACACTTCCTGAAGGATTGTCCTATCCGTCCTCCCCGCCTGGAAAGATGTACGCTGACTCCGCACAAAGGTGACACAGTTCTTGATGTCAACTCTGCTTCTCCACGCCTTACTGTGCCTGTGCGGATATCTGCCTCTACCTTCTCCTTCTCTACTATGCTCTTCTTGGATTCCGGATCTGCAGGAAAATTTTTTTTGGCCTCTCTCATCAACAGGTTCTACGTTCCTGTGACCAGTCTCGCCAGACCCCTCTACATCTATTGTTTTTACAATAAAAGATTGGACTGTCTCGTACGTTTCCACACAGAACCCCTCCTAATGTGCATCGGACCTCATCACGGAAAAATTGAGTTTTTTTTCCTCAGGTTCTTTGGCCCCAAGAAAAGGGGGAGACCCAAGGGGGGGGGTACTGTTACGCCGAGCGCTCCGGGTCCCCGTTCCTCCCCGGAGCGCTCGCCTCATCTTCGTTGTTGCAGCGCCCCGGTCAGATCCTCTGACCGGGTGCGCTGCGGTCCCGCCTTCAGCCGGGATGCGATTCGCGATGCGGGTAGCGCCCGCTCGCGATGCGCACCCCGGCCCCCGTACCTGACTCGCTCTCCCTCG
Source organism: Hyla sarda (assembly GCF_029499605.1). Lineage (NCBI taxonomy): Eukaryota > Metazoa > Chordata > Amphibia > Anura > Hylidae > Hyla > Hyla sarda. The sequence continues at coordinate 84,713 of NW_026610440.1, read as the reverse complement.
GTCCTGTCCCGGCGCGCGCGGCCCCGCTCCCTAGGGCGCGCGCGCGCCGGGTCTCTGCGATTTAAAGGGCCAGTGCACCAATGATGGTGCCTGGCCCAATCTTCCCAATTAGCTTAATTGGCTCCCACCTGTGCACTTCCCTATATCACCTCACTTCCCCTGCACTCCCTTGCCGGATCTTGTTGCACTTGTGCCTAGTGAAAGCGTTCCCTTGTCTGTTCCTAGTCCGTGTTCCTGACCTCCTGCCGTTGCCCCTGACTACGATCCTTGCCGCCTGCCCCCGACCTTCTGCTACGTCCGACCTTGCTTCTGCCTACTCCCTTGTACCGCGCCTGTCATCAGCAGTCAGAGAGGTGAGCCGTTGCTAGTGGATACGACCTGGTCACTACCGCCGCAGCAAGACCATCCCGCTTTGCGGCGGGCTCTGGTGAAAACCTGTAGTGGCTTAGAACCGGTCCACTAGCGCGGTCCTCGCCACCCCTCTCTGGCACAGAGGATCCACTACCTGCCAGCCGGCATCGTGACAGCGCTCTCACTCCTGAGCCCTGTTATGAGTCCGCAGAGCATTTTACATCCACATATGGGGTATTTCCGTACTCAGAAGAAATTGCGTTACAAATTTTGTGGGTCTTTTTCTACTTTTACCTCTTGTGAAAATGAAAAGTATTGGGCAAAAACAGCATGTTAGTGTAAAATTTTTAATTTTTTTACACTAACATGCTGGTGTAGCCCCTAACTTTTCCTTTTCATAAGCATAAAAGGAGAAAAATCCCCCAAAAATGTGTAACACAATTTCTCCTGAGTACGGAAATACCCTATATGTGGCACTAAACTGTTGCCTTGAAATACAACAGGGCTCTGAAGTGAGAGAGCGCCATGCCCATTTGAGTACTTAATTAGGAATTTGCAATAGGGGCGGACCCCGATACAACGATGGCGCTTGTCTCCACCAAAACCCTACAGCAGTGTTTCCCAAACAGGGTGCCTCCAGCTGTAGCAAAACTCCCAGCCTGCCAGGACAGTCAATTGCTGTCCGGCAATACTGGGAGTTGTTGTTTTACAACCGCTGGGAGTTTGAGCTGCGGTGGAAAATTTGCCACAGCTCAGACTTGTAAAAGGAAAACCACTGTAAATCTTCAGCTGTTGCAAAACTACAACTCCCAGAATGCACTGACAGACTGTACATGCTGGGAGTTGTAGTTTTGCAACAGCTGTAGGCACACTCTTGAGGAACCACTGAGTTAGGAAGCAGACTTTAGCTCAGTAATTCCAACCCGTGTGCCTCCAGTTGTTGCAAAACTACAACTCCCAACATGTACATGTGCATTCTGGGAGTCTGGGAAACAGACTCTAGCTCAGTGTTTCCCAACCAGTGTGCCTACAGCTGTTGCAAAACTACAACTCCCAGCATGCCATGACAGCCAAAAGGCATGCTAGGAGTTGTAGTAATGCAGCAACTAAGTAGTGGTCTCCAAACTGTAGCCCTCCAGATGTTGCAAAACTATCCAGGCATGCTGGGAGTTGTACTTCTGCAACATCTGAAGGGCCAGATATTGCAGAACTACACCGCCCAGCATGCTTGACTGTCTGGGCATGCCAGGAGTTGCAGTTTTGGAGAGCTACAGTTTGGAGACCACCGTATAGTGGTCTTCAAACTGTGCTACCTCAGATGTTGAAAAACTACAACTCCCAGCATGCATAGACAGTCAGTGCATGCTGAAAGTTGTAGTTTTGCAACATCTGAAGGACTACAGTTTGGACACCACTACACAGTGGTCTCCAAACTGTGGCCCTCCCGATGTTGCAAAACTACAACTCCCAGCCTTTGGCTGTCTGGGCATGCTAGGAGTTGTAGTTTTGCAACTTTTAGAATTCCACAGTGAAGATCACTTACCAGCGATCTTCACTGCAGCCTCCTCCACCGCCACACTTTCTGGCCTGCCTCCTCCTGCCGCCGCCAGATGTCTTTGCCGCCGCCGCTCCAATGCCACTGCTGCTGCTCCAGTAAGCCAGCAATGCTCCCCCACTCGCCTCACTTGTTTCCCCCCCCCCCCGCTCTGCTCAGACTGCAATCAGTGGGCAAAGCGCGGGAAATTAACTTTAATCCCCACGCCCCCAACTGCCATTGGTCGGTCAGGACTGAAGTCTCTTCAGCTCCGATCACTCTTATTTTCCGGGCGATAGGGTCACCAGTGACCCGGTTGGCCCGGAATCACCACAAATCGCCAGTTTGAATTCACCAGTGATTTGCGGCGACATGGGGGGAGGTCTCTGAACCCCCCCTAGGCAGTCATTCCAGTCCAATCACCACCCGGTGATTGGTGTGAGTGGAGATGCGGAGGGCGTACCTGTACGCCTGCTGTCCCCAACAGGTTAAAAATCAGACAATGTGATTCTATGTATTTTTTTTTCTCATTATGTCTCTCATAGCTTGTGGATACATATGATGAAAATTACAGGCCTTTTTCATTTTCTTAAGTGGGAGAACTTGCACAATTGGTGGCTGACTAAATACTTTTTTGCCCCGCTGTATGTTGCACTGGGGCGAAGGAAACTCCAGTTATGCCACTGCTGACATTTCAGAATAGTTGCACTTGGATCAGGATAATAATGTAATAGAAGCAGTTTATCTTTAGTTATTTTGTAATGACCAGTAAATTTGTTTAATAATGTAAAATATTGAGTCAACTTCACAATTTTTCCTTAACTGTTGTGGTCCATGCATGCCTTAAATGTAACAGTAATAGGGTCCTTTTACTGAACATGCAATTATGTGAGAGTCTGTAATACAGGAACACTATGATGTTTTTGCCAAATCAGACAAATCTCTTAGGTTTAAGAATTTATTTCGCCCTGAATGTTAAGACTGAAAATGAATGAATACAGGAAGCTAAATTGTTGAGACCAAAACAAGACTCTTTATCAAGCCCACATCTTGGCAAGACAAGACAGACAATATAGCCCAGTCATTACTTATTTAATAGCTTATTGTTTTAACAATTTACCAAAAAGATTATTTAATGCCCTTGGACTAACATTTGGGTAAACAGAAAAATAGTTCCAACAGAGCGAAACACGCTCTTTTCTAAAGAACTAGTTTAATATGGGATAGAAGGTGAAATGTAGCGAGAACGTCATGTACCACACAAAGAACATGTCTATACCTCCTGTTAGCTGGCTAATGTTTTCTCCAACATAGAGACAAAACAAACAAAGAGGGTTTTATTCTTCTTCACAGAAAGATCTTATATAAGAATGGGAAAGTTATGCTCCATTTTAACTCAGGCATTAAATTGGGGCAGAGCTAATATGCTTTAACTCATTAAATTGGGGAAATTCATTTATGCCCCAGTGCTTAAACAGACAAGATAATTCCCTTACTGAGCCTATGACTAATGGTATAGAAATGTTCACACACACTAATTGAAATATAAAAGGAAGGAAATTGAAAAAGGGAAATAAATGCTGGTCATTCTATTGATGTTCAGTGGAAGAATAACTGACTCCAATAGGTAGAGGGCAACCTAGTATTTACCAGCTGCAGTTTCCATTGCGTTGCAGTTGCATTGTGGTATGTGATTGCATCCCGTCAGTTTCCAGTAGTAATGGAGGAATTTTTTTGCAGTATTAGAAACTACAATGAAATTATGATGCAACATGATCCTATGTTTTACCCTTTTTATATAATTTTTATTACAATTTTAAATATCCACAGTATTAATATTTTGAGATTTATCAATACCTGTACAGAGGAAAAGTTGACCAGTTGTCCATAGCAACCAACTAGATTTCTTTATTCTGTGGTAAAGTGTATGGGAAAGTAGTGGATGGGGTGTATATTTCGCCTAGTTTTCTCATCCAGGCATGATAAAGGAAATCCAGAAGGATATATGCTGCTACGGCTCTCTTGTTAAGTTTCATGGGCTGGATTTCCTGGAGTGGAAGACAGGTTGGATGTGGGAGCGCTCCAGTCCACACCCCTAGTCCACTATGGGTTTCCCTATTTCAAGGTGTCCTCAGGTGAGGTTGTGGGTGGCTGCTGATTTGATGGAGAGACAGAGCAGAAAACAGCCACAAACAGGAGTGCAGCTAATACCTACCAGGTCTAAACTTAATTCTATGGACACTCTTGTTTTCTTGGGGCCGGACATTAGGCCTACAGTAGGATAGTGAGGTATCCTGATGTTTAGTTAGAGCCGGAAAGGCTTAGGTTTTGTTGTTTTGTTTGCACTGTGCTTTGTGCTGAAAATCACTTAAATAAACATCCACCTGGACGTTTGAAACTGTCTGTGTGAATATTGTCATTGCTGACCCCCACCGTGTGAGCTGATCCCCACAATTCATTAAAAAAAACTGCAATCTGGTTGCTATTGACAATGGCACCACTCTTCCCCTACAAAGGTTTAGATAACTCTCCCCCATCATGCCAGGAAAAAGGGATACATAAATAGATCAAAAGTTTGTCCACAGAACCCTATTTGGTTACAATTATATATTTTTCGAATTTTCCCATATCTTATATCACAAAGACGGTATGGAAAAACGATCCAATGGAGCCCATCCAAGTCCACCTAATTCCTCCACATATTACTAATCCAAACAAAATAAGGGCTCGTTCACACGGCCGCCTGCCCCGTCAAAAAATCCCCGTTCTGCAATCCATTTACTACTTTTGCAAACGGGTTGCAAACGGCTGTAAAAGGATCCCATTGACCTCAATGGTATTTTTTTTTACAGTCCTTTATCACCTGTTTGCATCCGTTTTGTTTGTAATCCGTTGTTTTTGACGGGCAAAATAATTTTTTGGGCCGTCAAAAATAATGGATGAAAAACAAGTCTTTTAAATTTAACATTGAAGTCTATGGCAAATGGATGAACCAGAATAAATCTGAATATCTGGTTTAAATATTGTACATACAATGTGTAATTCATTTTTTTTTACATTCGAGAAATGTTTTCATCTTTTCATTCTTATATCTGTCATGTTACATACAAAGCTTAAAAGAAATAAGACAGTGATGGCTTATGCCTAGAACATCCTATTTAATAGGCGATGGTATGACCTCTGGATCTCTGCTGATCATCATGATTTCTGGGGTTCCCTTTATTGTTTACACAGCAGCACTTCAGTACAGGGGGCTGTGTTTGGTAGTGAAGCTAGTAACACAGCTTCTTCAATATGCAGAATGGTACTGATCTTGTAGCTAAGACCAATACAAATTGTTGGTAGCATACCCTGTGGCTGAGCCATCGCTGTTTCTCCTGAAAAACCCCATTACATGCTTGAGGAGAAAAGCACTATAAAAACATATTACAGTGAATAATTTTCCTACATTCCATACAATATACACTTAGAAAAAACTGATCTGGCAAAAATTGCATTTAACTTTGTTCTCCTGGCTTCAGCCTTCATAATGACAGAAGGATTCATGGTTAGCTGGAACATTCTACAGGAAAAATAAAAAATAAAAAAAAAGGATTTTTGCTGTGAGACTCAAAATCCACTTGGGACATAATAGGCTTGTTAATGAAAAAAAGAAGAAAAAAAATCACTCACTCTTACTGGAATAAATATTATTCTGGGGACTCCTGAAATCCCAGAAATCCCTCTATCTTTATGATCTCCTGGATTTTGTACAACCACACAAATATCGATGGAGGAGTGCTTTTGTCCAAAGGGCCGATATGCATGCCATTGCTGCACTGACCAATTGTAAGACAAGAGGCAAATCTTGCACAGGTGCAGCAAAAACGAGATGGGATTTTTTGGTAGTTTATTTTAAAATTGGATAGGGCACCATAAGTTTCATGGTCTGCCAACCGATTAGCTGGTCGGATACTTTCCTTTCTTATAGATTAGGGACCCTCAAGGTGTTTTGGGGGACTGCTGGTCCTGTAGAAATAACATTGTAAGCTGACAGGAAATACAAAGAGAGAACGCATGAGAAGGTCCTTCAAACACAGATAGGCCATCAGATCCAGCCTGGGCGAATTCTTATGGAGTTATGAGCCATTCTATAGAGTCAGTGGCTTCCTAGGGGTGTCAGGGGAACTCTATGGCCTGTTGATAAGAGTGAATAGTATTATGTTGTGAAGACAGGTCTTATGAAGCTCAGGTGCTAGCAATATTATAAAGGGAGTGAGCCCTGAGCTGATGGTCGAAAGATAGGGATATCATGGCTTGCTGGATAATGCACCTAAGGAAAAGCAACATGTTCAGAGGATTAGGTTATGGGGGAAGGAGGTTTGTCCAGATGACTGTGATCTGAGAAAGCAATCAGTGGTTCAGGAAGTGGAGTCAATGTGCTTTTGTTTCATGCCAGCAGGAAAATATGATGTAGATCGGCACCCAAGGGTAAATTGGATGGGGCCAAGGCTCATCAGATGCGTCACATCAGCCTGCCATAGGCCGGTGCATGAAATTAGAGTAAGAAAGAGGTCTGCCATGTCCCCTAAAGAGGTCTGTGTAGACACTGTTCAACACCTTAGGCTTGGTATGTGATCTATACATTTGACATCATACACATGTGTCTACACAGACCATCAGAAGGTACTTCTGCACAACATTTGGCTATTAGCCAGATGTCCAGATACAGCTTTTCTACTGACGTCACACCAAAGCTTTCAAAAGCCTATCAGGATATAGAGCAAGATGGAAATGTAGGCTGGAGCGAAGGTCTATTCTCTTTAGAGATGAGTACTGCAATGATAACCAGAGATTGGTCTGGAGACTATGTGGGCAATGTCATGAAGTGGCCTTCAGAAGGGAACATAACACCAGTCCTACTTCCAGGATTATGTTGTTAGGGCGGCATACTGTATAGTAGCAGGACTCCTCTAGTCTTCATTTCAGGTTGTTTTTAATTGATTTGATCATAGAACTAGTGGTATGGCCATTTCTTCAAAGTGTCCTAGGATTTGTTTATCAACACCAGGCGGCATGTTGATCATACTACTGTGAGCAGCAAGCATGGCCTAAATGTGCTACCCTGGCCTGTAGCATCCCTAGATTTGTCTCCCTTAGAGCACCTTGATTGGCAATTGCAAAGGGAGCTGCCATCAGCAGATCATTCAGTGAATGGCAGAACATTTCTCAGACAGCCATTAAAAACCTAATTGATAGCTTGCCAAGGCATGTAAGTGTATGTAGTTCTACACAAGGCACTCATACTCGATACCGAATAAATTAAGATGTTTTAATCCATTTATATTGTCCCTTTCCATTTATTTTATCATTTGCATATCATTAACATGTCTTTTGCTCCTGTGATTTCCAAAACTCCTTGACTTGACTTTTGGAATTGCAACTTCAATGTTGACAACTGTATTAATAAACTAATTCCTTTTAAGAGATCATGTGTATGTCCTTTTAGAGATTCTTATAGGCTACAACCACTATTTATTGAATATTATAAACAAATGTCTTTGCAAAAACACAGGACACAATCTAGTAAAAGCATGTAATAATAGCAAAAGTGGTATATTGACAAAAAGTGCATTCGATAGTAATTATTTTATTTTTTTTAAGATATTGGCCGACATTTATCATTGTTTTATACAGTTTTTTGTGTCTAGAAAAGTCGCAAAAAAGGTACAAGCAGGATTTATTTGCGCTTTTGGTTTACACATTTCTACTGATTTTGAGTGGCAATCCACTGATTTTGGCAATACACATCATATGGAAGGGTTGTATGAACTGTGCCTTTTATGGCCGGCATTTATCATTGTAGGTGAAGTATTTTTCTACACCTTTTTTTGTGTACTGGTAATGTGCATTTGGGAAATGTTGTGCAGGTCACATTTTCTGAAATTTCTCGCTTCACATACACCAAAAAGCTAAGCTTAGTCTGGGCTGGTGTAGTTTTAGAGACTTTTCAGTGCATTTGTGCCTTTTTTGCGCCTTTTCTCAAAAAGGCGCAGTTCATAAAACACTTCCATATCATGTGTATTGCCAAAATCAGTGGATTACAACTCAAAATCAGCTGAAATGTGTAATCCAAAAGGTGCAAATAAACCCTGCTTGCGCCTTTTTTGTGCCTTTTTCGAGACGCAAAAACCATTCTAAAGACAATGATAAATGTCTAAAGTATCAGGATATTAATAATAACAAATGTTTTCTTTATAGTAAACAAATAAAGCAACTCAAAGCTGAGAATTTAATAGCTCAACATAAAGTTACAATGTTATAGTGCAAATTATGTGCTATGTGTGTCGTCAAGAAAATGTACCAGAAATAGTCTATTCCCCCTTGACTGTATGAATCAGTATTTCTTTTGTACTCTTAATACCATCAGTGCACTATTACAGAGTCTTTTCCAAGTTCTGTGTCATTTCTCTGTGGAACAAGAGTTAAATAATGGGACTAAGAGATGGAGGTTACAACAGTTTGAAAAATACATAGATGAAGAGGGAGAAAAGATTTGGACCACTGTTTGAAGGATAACAACCTTGCACAACATCTTGGCTCTACATGTTTTATTAAGTTTTAGTGTAAATTATGCAATTATCTAGAGATTTCTCCTTCTTCACACCAAAACTAAAACTTGACCAGAAAATTGTCTTTAGTCTACTGGGAGATGTAGATATAAACATCAAGTGGAAAGATGTAGCTGCTCATAGCAAGCAAAAATATTTCAAACATGCAGCCATTTTCAACTAGGTTTTATTGCCACTTACCCTCTCTAAAGTTCCTCTCAACTAATACCTCATGTCTATTATATGGAGTATATATACAGTATATTTTTCAAGCCCAGGGTGCCAGTGCTTTGTAGGGTGCACATATAAGATGGTGGGCAGCCCGCCTGATCGAATAGTATGGGCGTCACTAATAGGTTGTAAGCCAGGATGGTGCACTACACGTTATTATGTAACTGGCACCCTGTGTATGCCTTATCTGTGTGCAACTATAATACTAAGTAACTACCCACTTCATGAAAAGGAGGCAATGAGTGGTTTTTCCTCAGTATTTTGCACCTGTACAACCTTCCTCATATAGCATTGTGGCTTATTTGCATCACCATGGATATAGATGTCTAACCTGCCCTTTTTCCAGTAACCAGTAAGAATTGCCTTTTTTTCAGTAATTTTTTTTTTTTTTTTTTTTAATTTTTGTCCCATTTTTTTATTTTTTTTTGTAATGTTAGTGTAGGGACTCGCAAGAGACTGAGGACCCTTGATGTGGATTGGGAGCTTGCATATTTTAGACAAAAGCTCAACTAATACCTCATGTTTATCATGTTTAGTATATATTTTTTATTCTGTGGTCTGGCCTTATAATGCTGGGGGGGGGGGGGGGCTGGGTGTCAGTGCAGTGCTTTGTGGGGTGCACATATAAGATGCTGGGCAGCCGGCTTGATCAAATAGCATGGGCGTCACTAATAGGTTGTAACCCAGCATGGTGCCCTACATGTTATCACCCTCTGTATGCCTTATCTGTGTGCAACTATAATACTAAGCAGTTACCTCCCCAAATGAATAGTAGGCATGTGAGTTGTTGTCCATCAGTATTTTGCACCTGTACAACCTCTCCTACATAGCATTGTGGCTGATCTACATCATGGTGGGAATAGGTGTCTAACCTGCCCTTGTACCAGTATCCAGTAAGTATGGCCCTTTTCTGTGATTTTTTAAAGCAATTTTTGTCCCCTTTTCTGTCGCTTTCCCTCTCTACACATATTTGGGTGAATAATGTAAGCTGGTCACCAGTTCTCTGACATACAGTAGCCACATTGTAATTTTTACCCTTAAACCCCTTAAGGACATGGCCCATTTTGACCTTAAAGCCCGGGTCATATTTAGCTTTTTGTTTTTTTGCATTTTCATTTTTTCCCTCCTTTCCTTTTAAATCCTTAAAGGGGTACTCCGCCCCTGGACATCTTATCCCCTATCCAAAGGGTAGGGGATAAGATGTCTGATCGCAGGGGTCCTGCCGCTGGGGACCCCCACAATCTCCCTGCTGCACTTGGCATTCGTTTAGAGCATTGGGTGCAGCGTAGGAGGCTCGTGATGTCACAGCCACGCTCCCTCAATGCAAATCTATGGCGATGCTGGGCGGAGGCTCGTGATGTCATGGCCACGCCCCACTTGTGCCATCATGGCCCCTCCCTCTCAATGCATGTCTATGGGAGGTGGGGTGATAGCCTTTCGGACATTTACGTGTGCAGTGATACCAAATATGTAAATTTTTTTATATTAGGGGAGGGATTTTATATAATTTTAGAATTTTTTTATTTTACATTTTAAGTCCCCATAGGGGACTTTTATATGCAATTATTAGATTGCATTCATGTATAATGCTATGGCATAGCATTATACAGTGAGATTGGCAATCCACTGATATAGCCTGGCTAAGCCAGGCTACATCATGGAATCAGCGATAGGTGGCAGGAGGTAGGTAAGGGGACCCTTCTTGACCATTTTAGATCACAGAACCTCTGCAATACGATCTATGAGCTCCACTGAGCTGCAACTTCCCCTTCCACTTTAGACACCATGATCAGCATTGAAAAGGTTAAATGCTGGACAGCAGCGAGATCTGTTGCAGCTGTATCTGAGCTCCTCTAGTGCACTCATTTTACAAATGAATGTCCACATGAAAGCTGGGATAAGTCATACCATGTGGCTTCTTATGATCAAATATAGCCAGTCATTTAGTTGGCTTTTACTAAAAGTCCAAGGAATATCTGTGTTAATACTATATGTATTTCATGTTACTATTGTATATAATGGCCCTCATTTACTAAGAGTGTTGTGTAGGTTTCTTTGTGGGTTTTAATTCCCTACAATTTATTTTCCACGGTATTTACTAAGGTTTCCCTACATTTTCACTTTCCCTACATTTTGCTTTTTTTACACATGCTCTGATCTGTCAGATTTTCCTCAGCTCAAATCCACCACATTTTCTGTGGAAACCTTAGTAAATATGTTGTGTTTTTGTGAAAATGTCGGGAACACGCCCCTTTTCTGAGACTGCGCCCCATTTTCCCGGCGGCCACGCCCCTTTTTCGGGTTTTCTCAGCAAAATGGAGAGTTAGTCGGGGTTTTTTCAATTCTGGCGCAAATTCTGGCGCACATTCTGGCGCAGACAGAATTTCTGGGGCAGATTCTGGCGCAGACAGAATTTCTGGCACAATGCGACATAATCTGGTGCACAACCCGCCAAAACATGTCGGGTTTGCAATAGTAAATGAGGGCCATTAACATAAAATACATATAGTATTAACAAAGATATTCCATGGACTTTGAATTAAGCTATCTTACAGATTCCATTTCTAGTACACACTGGATTTATTAGTAGTTCTTAAAAACAAGTACCAAGCCATCATTTGTTTTACCGTTACAATCTGTAAGGGTATGTGTACACTACAGAGAAATGCTGGGCAGAGATTCCGCTGCAGTAGCCTCTTATTGTCTTCAATGGAATTCTGCTGCACCGTGCACACTGCTGAATATCTATAGAAGAATTTCCGCCATAAAAATTTTAATTAAAGAATGGTTATTTTGAAGGTGCCTGCTGCACACATTTCTCCCTGCAGGAAGCACCCATTCACTAGCTGCGGTGGTGACATCATAGAACACATGGGAGAGGGGCATGTGGATTGCATCTGTAGTGCAGTAAATATACCTCATAAAATATTGGTAATAAAATATTAGCACCAGGATATTTTATGATGCCCTTCACTACTGAGAATTAAAATTCATGTGTTTGGGAACATCATGCAACACAGAGTAAAGCCAGCAACCTAGTATTTTGGCACAGGAGCTTTGTAAGTTTCTGAGGGAGACAGAAGCCATTCATTATGCCTGCTCAGCATAAATCTGTACTATTTATAACAAAAGAACATCATAGATTACTCATAGTGAGCAGGGTATGTCTTGGCCGATCACTCTTGAGAAGAGAGTACTGGCTCCCCTGCCTGTAACAATAATATATATATATATATATATATATATATATATATATATATATATATATATATATATTCATCCTAGTGTGGTGGCCCAGTACCCATGCTGCCCTGTCAAGTGATGCCTAAGTGTGTGTCCAGAGTCATAGGGGGCCTCAAGTCCAGTCTGCAGCCACAAGCTACAAACCTGCATGTAAGCCCCAGTCTTGTCAGTCACAAGTCAGTCAAGTCATAGTCATCTGTCTAGTCATCGTGCCTGCACTAAATTGTCCTCCTCTACAACAAGTCCCAGCAAGCCCTTAAAGGGGTTATCCAGGAAAAAACTTTTTTATATATTTCAACTGGCTCCAGAAAGTTAAACAGATTTGTAAATTACTTCTATTAACCTGTTCAGGATGCCGGGCGTATGCATACGCCCTGCATCCCGAGTCGTTAAAGGGGTACTCCGGTGAAAACCTTTTTTCTTTTAAATCAACTGGTGCCAGAAAGTTAAACAAATTTGTAAATTACTTCTATTAAAAAAATCTTAATCCTTCCTGTACTTATTAGCTGCTGAATACTACAGAGGAAATTCTTTTCTTTTTGGAATTCTCTCTAATGACATCACGTACATAGTGCTCTTTGCTGACGTCATTATAATAATAATAATAACTCTTTATTTATTGTTGTCCTTAGTGGGATTTGAACCCAAGTCCCCAGCACTGCAAGGCAGCAGTGCTAACCACTGAGCCACCATGCTGCCATTAGCATACATCTGCTATGCACGGTTGCTAAAATGGACAGAGATGTCAGCAGAGAGCACTGTGCTCGTGATGTCATCAGTGTTCTAAAAATAAAGGAATTTCCTCTGTAGCATTCAGCAGCTAATAAGTACTGGAAGGATTAAGATTTTTTAATAGAAGTAATTTACAAATATGTTTAACTTTCTGGCACCAGTTGATTTAAAAGAAAAAAGGTTTTCACCGGAGTACCCCTTTAACCCCTTAAGGACTTATTTTTTACGTTTTCATTTTTTCCTCCTCGCCTTCTAAAAATCATAACTCTTTTATATTTTCATCCACAGACTAGTATGAGGGTTTGTTTTTTTGTGTGACCAGTTGTCCTTTGTAATGACATAACTCATTATATCATAAAATGTATGGCGCAACCAAAAACACTATTTTTGTGGGGAAATTAAAAAGAAAAACGCAATTTTGCTAATTTTGGAAGGTTTCGTTTTCACGCCGTACAATTTACGGTAAAAATGACGTGTGTTCTTTATTCTGAGGGTCAATACGATTAAAATGATACCCATTATTACGTACTTTTCTATTATTGTTGTGCTTAAAAAAATCACAAACTTTCAAACCAAATTAGTACGTTTATAATCCATTTATTTTGATGACCTCTAACTTTTTAATTTTTCCGTATAAGCGGTGGTATGAGGGCTCATTTTTTGCACCATGATCTGTACTTTTTTTTTATACCACATTTGCATTTAAATAAAATGTATTAAAAAAGTTGCAATTTTGGACTTTTTTTTTTTTACATTCACGTCGTTCACCGTACGGGATCATTAACATTTTATTTTAATAGCTTGGACATTTACGCACGCGGCAATACCAAATATGTCTATAAAATTTATTTTTTACGCTTTTTGGGGGTAAAATAGGAAAAAACGGACGTTTTACTTTTTTTTTACACTTGAATAGTCCCCGTAGGGGACTATTCATAGCAATACCATGATTGCTAATACTGATCTGTTCTATGTATAGGACATAGAACAGATCAGTATTATCGGTCATCTTCTGTTCTGGTCTGCTCGATCTCAGACCAGAGCAGAAGACGCCGGGAGCCGGAAGGTGAGGGGACCTCCGTGCGGCGTTCTGAATGATCGGATCCGATCATTAATTGAAATCGCGCACTGCTGCAGATGCCGGGATCTGTATTGATCCCGGCACCTGAGGGGTTAATGGCGGACGCCCGCGAGATCGCGAGCGTCGGCCATTGCTGGCGGGTCCCTGGCTGCGATTATCAGCCGGGATCAGCCGCGCATGACCCGGGCATCGCAGCGGGGACCGGAATTCCCACGGACGTATGCATATGCCCCACGTCCTTAACCCCTTAAGGCACAGGACGTAAATGTACGTCCTGGTGCGTTAAGTACCACCGCACCAGGATGTACATTTATGTCCTGCGTCCTTAAGGGGTTAAGGACGTGGGGCATATGCATACGCCCGTGGGAATTCCGTTCCCCGCTGCTAGCCGGTTGGGGACCGGACCGGAATGCCTGCTGAAATCATTCAGCAGGCACCCCGACACATCGCATGGGGGGGTGGGTCCTGAGACCCCCCCATGTCAGCGATCGCAGAAAATGTCAGGGACAGCCCCGATTATCTTGAGGGCTAGGAGTGAGGTCGCAGAGCTGCGATCTCCTCCTATCCCCTGCCATTGGTCAGAACTGATTCTGACCAATGGCAGAGCAGGACAGTGGGTTGCCATGGCTGGATGTCGAGGGGATCGTGGGAAGAAGATGGAGGCCGGGTACCTGCAGGAGAAGATGCCTGGAGATCCCCGATCGTCGCTGGAGACTGCTGGATCCTCTGGATCAGGTAGGGAAACTACAGTGGGGGGGGGGGGGGGAATTGAAAGTGAAAGTAAAGCGATCTTTACTGTGGCAACCACTAGGAAGGCCAAAATGCAACTCCCAGCATGCCCAGACAGCCAAAGGCTGTCTGGGCATGCTGGGGGTTGTAGTTTTGCAACATCTGGAGGGTCACAGTTTGGAGACCACTGTTACAGTGGTGCCCAAACGGTAGCCCTCCAGATGTTGCCAAACTACAACTCTCAGCATGCCAGGACTGCCCAGGCATGCTGGGAGTTGTAGTTCTGTAACATCTGTCCCTTCAGATTTAGCAATTTTCATGAATTTTTTGAAAATTGCTGCTCTACTTTGAAGCCCTCTAATTTTTTCAAAAAGCAAAATTATGTCCATTTTATGATGCCAACATAAAGTGGACATATTGTGTTTGTGAAGAAAAATAAAATTTATTTGGAATATCCATTTTCCTTACAAGTAGAGAGCTTCAAAGTTAGAAAAATGCTAAATTTTCATGAAATTTGGGGATTTTTCACCAAAAAAGAATGCAAGTAACGCCGAAAATTTACCACCAAAATAAAGTAGAATATTTTCCAAAAAAAACAATCTCAGAAACAGAATATTCAGAAAAAGCTTTTTTGCGTTATTAATTCGTAAAGCGACAGTGGTCAGAATTGCGAAAAAGGGCTCAGTCCTTAAGGTGAAAAAGGGCTGCGTCCTTAAGGGGTTAAAAAAAATCTTAATCCTTTCAGTACTTATGAGCTGCTGAAGTTGAGTTGTTGAGTGCTCTCTGATGACACGTGTCTCGGGAACCGCCCAGTTTAGAAGCAAATCCCCATAGCAAACCTCTTCTACTCTGTGCTGTTCCCGAGACAAACAGAGATGTCAGCAGAGAGCACTGTTGCCAGACAGAAAACAACAACTCAACTTCAGCAGCTGATAATTATTGAAAGGATTAAGGTTTTTTAATAGAAGTAATTTACAAATCGGTTTAACTTTCTGGAGCCAGTTGATATAAAAAAAAATGTTTTCCCTGGAATACCCCTTTAAGGTCTCTGAAGTCACTGGTCACCTCTGTGGGCCTGGCTGAACTGTATAGACTTTTCCACCTGTCTAACCTCAGTAAAGCTACTTTTGTCCGTAACTTGGCATCAAAGTTATTATTGCCCCCGTGCCTAGCCCAGCGGTATACCATCAAGTGGTATTGAGGATAAACCACGCCCTGGCATCATGAATACAAGGGGTTAAAGGGGTACTCCGGTGTTTAGACATCTTATCCCCTATCCAAAGGATAGGGGATAAGATGCCTGATCGAGGGAGTCACGCCCCCTCCCGTAGGCTTGCATTGAGGGGCGGAGCGTGACATCACATGGGGGCGGGGGCGTGACGTCACACGCCGCCCGCCCTGTAGTCGCCGGTAATCAGTCCCGGAGCAAACACGCTCCGGGGACTGATTACAAACGGGGTACCGCGTGCAAGATCACGGGGGTCCCCAGCGGCGGAACTCCCTCAATCAGGCATCTTATCCCCTATCCTTTGGATAGGGGATAAGATGTCTAAGCACCGGAGAACCCCTTTAATGCCATCTGCCCGTAGGGTAATTCCATCTGCCCTTTGCATCACACTCATACCACAAATGTTGTCGTCCTACCAACGGGATACACGTGTGCACCTTATGCCTAAAGTCCTCCCCCAGTCTGAACTGTGTCCAGTATTGTCAAAAAAACTCATGCTGATGCGAATAAAGGTTGCGCCAGAAAGTGTACTGGACTTAACCAGTGAAAAGTGTTTTACCCGAGGCACTTGAGAAATAGAGGGGGAGGTGAAGAAAAAGCCATTATCTGCTACTGTGAACTGTGTGAACTGTATAGAGGTGGTACCTGAAAGGGTTAATTTGGTCTGGTGTTTCCCGCACGCACGAGTGGTCGCAGTTCCACCCCGTCAGTCCCCAGCAGTGATGCCTCTTCAGTGCTGCGAGGAGGAACCAAAGAGCTGCCCTGTGTTGCACCGGACCAAAACAAGAAGTTTAGGGCCACATATGGGGTATTTCCGTTCTCGGGAGAAATTGCACTACAAATTTTGGGGGGCTTTTTCTCCTTTTACCCCTTATGGAAAGGAAAAGTTGGGGTCTACACCAGCCTGTTAGTGTAAAAAAAATTAATTACACTAACATGCTGGTGTTGCCCATACTTTTCATGTTCACAAGAGGTAAAAGGAAAAAATAAAATAAATAAATAAATTTGTAACGCAATTTCTCCTGAGTACAGAAATACCCATATGTGGGCGTAAAATACTTTGCGGGCCCACAACAGGGCTCAGGAGTGAGAGTGCACTATGTACATTTGAGGCCTAAATTGGTGATTTGCACAGGGGTGGCTGATTTTACAGTGGTTCTGACATAAACACAAAAAACATAAATACCCCAGTTTGGAAACTAAACCCTTCACGTAATGTAACAAGGGGTATAGTGAGCCTTAACACCCCAAAGGTTACATAGTTACATAGTTAGTACGGTCGAAAAAAGACATATGTCCATCAAGTTCAACCAGGGAATTGAAGGGTAGGGGTGTGGCGCAATATTGGGGAAGGGATGGGATTTTATATTTCTTCATAAGCATTAATGTTATTTTGTTCCAGGAATGTATCTAATCCTGTTTTAAAGCTGTTAATTTTTCCTGCTGTGACCAGTTCCTGAGGTAGACTGTTCCATAAGTTCACAGTTCTCATGGTAAAGAATGCGTGTCGCCCCTTGAGACTAAACTTTTTCTTCTTCAGACGGAGGGAGTGCCCCCTCGTCCTTTGGGGTGGTTTAACCTGGAACAGTTTTTCTCCATATTTTTTGTATGGGCCATTAATATACTTATATACGTTTATCATATCCCCCCTTAAATGTCTCTTCTCAAGACTAAACAATTGTAACTCCTTTAATCGCTCCTCATAGCTAAGATGTTCCGTGCCCCATATTAGTTTAGTTGCGCGTCTCTGCACCCTTTCCAGCTCCACAGTGTCCCTTTTATGGACAGGTGACCAAAACTGAACAGCATATTCCAGGTGAGGCCGTACCAATGCTTTATAAAGGGGGAGTATTATGTCCCTGTCCCTTGAGTCCATGCCTCTTTTTATACATGACAATATCCTGCCGGCCTTGGAAGCAGCAGCCTGACATTGCATGCTATTCTGTAGTCTATGATCTACAAGTACACCCAGATCCTTCTCTACCAGTGACTCTGCCAGTTTAATCCCCCCTAAGACATACGATGCATGCATGTTATTAGTACCCAGATGCATAACTTTACATTTATCCACATTGAACCTCATTTGCCAAGTGGATGCCCAGACACTTAGTCTATCCAAGTCATCTTGTAACTTATGCACATCCTCTATAGACTGTACTGTGCTACAAAGCTTGGTGTCATCTGCAAAGATAGAAACAGAGCTGTTAATACCATCCTCTATAGTTACATAGTTACATAGTTAGTATGGTTGAAAAAAGACATACGTCCATCAAGTCCAACCAGGGAATTGAAGCGAAGGATGTAAGGGGATAAGGGAAAGGGATGTAGTTTTATAATTCTGCATAAGCATTAATGTTATTTTGTTCCAGGAATGTATCTAACCCTGTTTTAAAGCTGTTAATTGTTCCTGCTGTGACCAGTTCCTGAGGTAGACCGTTCCATAAATTCACAGTCCTCACGGTAAAGAAGGCGTGCCGCCCCTTTAGACTAAACCTTTTCTTCTCCAGACGGAGGGAGTGCCCCCTCGTCCTTTGGGGGTTTAACCTGGAACAGTTTTTCTCCATATTTTTTGTATGGGCCATTTATATACTTATATACGTTTATCATATCCCCCCTTAAACGTCTCTTCTCAAGACTAAACAATTGTAACTCCTTTAATCGCTCCTCATAGCTAAGATGTTCCATGCCCCATATTAGTTTAGTCGCGCGTCTCTGCACCCTTTCCAACTCTGCAGTGTCCCTTTTATGAACAGGCGACCAAAACTGAACAGCATATTCCAGGTGAGGCCGTACCAATGCTTTATAAAGGGGGAGTATTATGTCCCTGTCCCTTGAGTCCATGCCTCTTTTGATACATGACAATATCCTGCTGGCTTTGGAAGCAGCAGCCTGACATTGCATGCTATTTTGTAGTCTGTGATCTACAAGTACACCCAGATCCTTCTCTACCAGTGACTCTGCCAGTTTAATCCCCCTAAGACATACGACGCATGCAGGTTATTAGTACCCAGATGCATAACTTTACATTTATCCACATTGAACCTCATTTGCCAAGTGGATGCCCAGACACTTAGTCTATCCAAGTCATCTTGTAACTTATGCACATCCTCTATAGACTGTACCGTGCTACAAAGCTTGGTGTCATCCGCAAAGATAGAAACAGAGCTGTTAATACCATCCTCTATATCATTGATAAATAAATTAAACAACAGCGGGCCCAGTACTGAACCTTGGAGTACACCACTAATTACCGCGGACCAATCAGAGTACGAATCATTGACCACCACTCTCTGGGTACGATCCATGAGCCAGTGTTCAATCCAGTTACAAACTAAAGTTTCCAAGCCCAAGGACCTTAACTTACCTGTCAGATGTCTGTGAGGGACAGTATCAAACGCTTTGGCAAAATCCAGAAACACTATATCCACAGCCATTCCTCTGTCAAGGCTTCTACTCACCTCTTCATAAAAGCAAATTAGATTGGTTTGACAACTTCTATCCTTAGTAAACCCATGCTGGCTATCACTTATAATACTATTATCCCCTATGTATTCCTGTATGTAATCTCTTATAAGTCCTTCAAACAATTTACCCATAATGCACGTTAGACTTACCGGTCTATAATTGCCTGGCGAAGACCTAGAGCCCTTCTTGAAGATTGGTACCACATTAGCCTTGCGCCAGTCCCTTGGCACAATACCAGACACCAGAGAATCTCTAAATATCATGAACAAGGGTACAGATATTACTGAACTTACCTCTCTAAGAACTCTTGGGTGTAGTCCATCCGGCCCTGGAGATTTGCTTACATTTACTTTACTTAACTTACCTTGTACCATCTCTACATTAAGCCAGTTCAATACATTATATGATGTGTTACCAGCACTGACCTGGCCAATGTCAGCTCCTTCTTCCATAGTGTATACAGAACTAAAGAACCCATTCAGTAGCTCCGCCTTCTCTTGATCGCCCGTGACAACCCCCCCATTATCATTATTAAGGGGTCCTACATGCTCTGTCCTTGGTTTTTTTGTATTTATATATCTAAAAAAATATTTAGGATTAGTTTTGCTTTCTTTGGCCACCTGTCTCTCATTTAGAATTTTTGCTGTTTTTATTACATTTTTACAGATTTTATTAAGCTCCTTGTACTGTTTAAATGTTATAGCTGACCCATCAGATTTGTATTTTTTGAAGGCTATTTTTTTGTTGTTTATTGCTCTTTTAACCTCATTTGTCAGCCATGTAGGATTTAGTTTTAATCGTTTATATTTGTTCCCCTTTGGTATATATTTAGCTGTATAGTTATTTAGAGTTGATTTAAAGATGTCCCATTTACCTTCTGTATCAGCATTTGAGAACACCTCCCCCCAGTCTATGTCCTGTAGTGCAGCCCTCAACCCAGGGAAGTTTGCCTTTTTAAAGTTATATGTTTTTGCTTTCCCCGTCTGTCTTTGTTTTCTACATTTTAAGTCAAAAGTAACTATATTGTGGTCGCTATAACCAAGGTTTTCCCTCACAGTTACATTACCAACCAGCTCTGCGTTGTTGGAAATGATCAGATCCAACAAGGCATCACTTCTTGTTGGGTCCTCCACAAACTGGCCCATAAAATTATCCTGCAATAAATTTAGGAATTTTCTCCCCTTTGTAGTTTTAGCCAGCCCCCGACCCCAATCTATATCTGGATAGTTAAAATCTCCCATTATTACCTCTGTACCTGCCCGGGCGGCCCTCTCTATTTGTTTATGCAGCCGACCTTCTATCTCTTCAGTGATATTAGGGGGTCTGTAGATTACACCAAGTATTATTTTTTCAGTATTTCCCTCCTTTTGTAATTCTACCCATAGTGATTCCACATCCTCAGAATCATCACACACTATGGCATCGTTCACAATGACTTTCATACCACTTCTTACATACAGACAGACTCCACCACCTTTTCTGTTCATTCTATCCTTGTGAAACAATGTAAACCCCTGCAGATTGACAGCCCAGTCATGCGAGGAGTCCAGTCATGTCTCAGTGACCCTAACTATATCAATAGTTCAGTATCAAGGCTTCAAGCTTCCCAATTTTATTTGCTAGGCTTCTGGCATTTGTGAACATACACTTTACATTTCCATCCTTTATGTTATTGGGGTTAATGGGATTCAAGGGTGTAAGTTTTATTTTCCTATGAAGCCTATTCCTATTAACTATTCTAACCCCTCCCTCCGCTCCACCCCCAGGTACATTTATAATTCCCACCTCTCTATCTACACTATCTTCCCCCTCTTTTCTGTAGGTTCCCTCCGCCCAAGTCCCTAGTTTAAACACTCCTCCACCCTTCTAGCCATCTTCTCCCCAAGCACAGCTGCACCCTCCCCATTGTGGTGCAGCCCGTCCCTACGGTAGAGTCGGTAACCGACAGCGAAGTCAGCCCAGTTCTCCATGAACCCAAACCCTTCCTTCCTACACCACCCTCTGAGCCACTTGTTTACCTCCCTGATCTCCCGCTCCCTCTCTGGTGCGGCTCGTGGTACTGGTAGTATTTCAGAAAATACTACCTTGGAGGTCCTTGCCTTAAGCTTGTGGCCTAAGTCCCTGAAATCATTTTTAAGGACACTCCACCTACCTCTTACTTTGTCATTGGTGCCAATATGTACCATGACTGCTGGGTCCTCTTCAGCCCCGCCCACCAACCTGTCAACCTGATCCGCGATGTGCCGAACTCATGCGCCAGGCAGACAACACACTGTTCGGCGATCCCGGTCTTTGTGACAGATCGCCCTGTCTGTCCCCCTAATAATTGAGTCCCCCACCACTAGTACCTGTTTGGCCTGCCCTGTACTCCTTCCTCCCTCCTTACTGGAGCAGACACCCCCCTGGCGGTCAGAGGCAGTATCCTGCTGCAGTTCTGCTAGCTCTGTAATGGCATCCCCCTCATCTGCCAAGCGGGCAAACTTGTTGGGGTGTGCCAGTTCAGTACTAGCCTCCCTGACACTTTTTCCCCTACCTCGCTTTCTAACTGTAACCCAGCTAACTGCCTGACTGTCCAGCTGTGCTTTGTTTGACAAATTTTTATTAAAGCTGGATGGGAAAATGAAAAAAAAAAGTTGTGTAACTAAAATGCTGGTGTTAACCTACATTTTTCATTTTCACAAGGGAAAATAGGGGGGAAAAGTGCCTAAAAATTTGTAATCCCATTTCAAGTAAGAACAAACCCCATATGTGGATGTAAAGTGTCCTGCGGGTGAACTACAATGCTCAGAAGAGAAGGAGCGCCATTGGGCTTTTGGAGAGAGAATTTGCCTGGAATTGAAGGCCACATGTGTTTACAAAGCCCCCATGCTGCCAGAACAATGGACCCCCCACATGTGACCATATTTTGGAAACTACACCCCTCACGTAATGTAATATAGAGTACAGTGAGCATTTACGCCCCACAGGTGTCTAACAGACTTTTGGAACAGTGGTCCGTGAAAATGAAAAATGTAATCTTTCATTTGCACAGCCCACTGTTCCAAAGATCTGTCAAACGCCAGTGAGGTATAAATGCTCACTGCATGCCTTATTAAATTCTGTGAGGGGTGTAGTTTCCAAAATGGGGTCACGCGTGACGTCCACACATGGGGTATTTCCATACTCAGAAGAGATGGGGTTAAACATTTTTGGGGGGTATTTTCTCCTATTACCCCTTGTAAAAATGTAAACTTTGGGGAAAAAAAACAGCATTTTAGTGAAAACAAAATTCACATTCACACATCCAACTTTAACGAAAATTTGTCAAACGTGTGGGGTGTTAAGGTTCACTGGACCCCTTGTTACATTCCTTGAGGGATGTAGTTTCCAAAATAGTGTGCCATGTGTTTTTTTTTCCTGCTGTTCTGGCACCATAGGGGCTTCCAAATGTGACATGCCCCCCAAAAACCATTTCAGAAAAACTCACTCTCCAAAATCCCATTGTCGCTCCTTCCCTTCTGAGATCTCTTGTGCACCCAATATATGGGGATTTCTAATATGAAGGCCCTTCAAATCCACTTCAAAACTGAACTGGTCCCTGAAAAATTCCGATTTTGAAAATTTTGTGAAAAGTTGGAAAATTGCTGCTGAACTTTGAAGCCCTCTGATGTCTTCCAAAAGTAAAAACATGTCAACTTTACGATGCAAACATAAAGTACAGTAGACATATTGTATATGTGAATCAATATGTAATTTATTTGGGATGTCCATTTTCCTTATAAGCAACATTTTCTATTTTTTCATAAATTTTTTGAATTTTTCACCAAGAAATGATGCAAGTAGCGACGAAAATTTACCACTAACATAAAGTAGAATATGTCACGGAAAAACAATCTCAGAATCAGAATGAAAAGTAAAAGCATTCCAGAGTTATTAATGCTTAAAGTGACAGTAGTCAGATGTGCAAAAAATGCGCGTGTCTTAAGGTGAAAATGGGCTGGGTCCTTAAGGGGTTAAAGAAGACCTATACACCTGGAAGACTCTTCAAGACGAAAGTCCAGTCATGGGGATCTGTTGGACTACCTTCTGCAAAAAAAGGTACCAACCCATCTACACCGAGCCCAGTATGACTATGAGTTGAAACGTCTTTGGCGACAGAGGAAGCGACTGTTCGTGCACAAAGGACTGTTGTGCTGAAATTCTTTGGATATGGTCTGTGGTGATTGACTTCATCAGATTCTGGTTCCCCGAAGAGACGCAGCGATGGTCCTCAACGCATACCAAGATCAGTCAGGACACTTTGGTGTCCACAAGACCAAAGCTACTGTCAGGCAAAGATTCTAATGGTTCGGAATGCGGAGCGACATTGAGAAATGGTGCAGTGAATGTGCTGTCTGTAACGTCACCATTCCATCCAGAGTGAAAGGCTGAACCGGTTGTTCGCACTAGACAATGTCAAGTTGTCTTCTACCCGGTCCAAGTACACTTATGCTCTCACCATGGTGGATCACTTATGCTCTCACAATTGGGTGCAAACCCTTGGGTGTCCGGAGTATGTCCTAATGGACCGTGGAACGGCCTTTGAGGCCCAACTCTTCCAAGAGCTGTGTCAACTCCATGCCTGCAAGAAACTCTGGATTACTGCTTACCACCCTCAGGGGAACAGGCTCTGTGAGCACATCAATCAAGTCTTTATCCACATATTGTGAGCAGCCTCTGTGTGAAGACAAAAAGAGTGGCCCCAACTGCTGCCCGAACTATTGGAGATCTATAATAACACAGTCCACTGTTCTACAGGGTACACCCCTTTCTACTTGATGATGGGGTGACATGGGCAGCTGCCTAAAGACCGAACATTTGGGCTTCAAGCCCCGTTCAACAACTCTCCGCAAGCCTCCCTGGAGTGGGTCTCTGACCATCAGAGAAGAATCCAAGAGGCCAAAGAAATTGTCAGCAAGAAGATGGGCAAGGCCCAGCAGAAACAACAAGAGGACTATAACTGTCATGCCTCTGCCAAACCACTCCAATTGGGCAATAAAGTCTGGCTGCGGATGTTTCCAAGGACTCACAAGTTAGACTCTATCTGGGAGACAGAACTGTACACAGTGATGGCTGTACCCTATCTGGAATCTGATGTATACAAAGTTCAAAAGCCTGGGTACAAGCTGCAAGTTGTTCACCGAAACCGAATCAAGTTATGTCTGAAAGAAGATCTAACTGTGATTCCCACTGGCTGTCAGCCCTATGAGAGAGTACATCATGGGCAAAGAAATTCCCCCATCCATGGATTTCCCCATGTTTTCTCCAAGTCAGCCTGCGATCTTCTGTGTCTCGCCAACCCCGGGGCTGGTTCAACCCACATTAGTCTCTACACCAGTCCCAGTCTTGTCACCATTGGCTCCAGCCTATACACCAGTCTCCAGAGTGCCAAACCTGTCACCAGCCTCTCCAGCACAGCGCACAGCTGCCAGCAACTCCAGCGACGGTTCCAGTTGGTCCTGAACTCATACCAGCTGCTGAGTTCACTGAGGAAGAGCCAGCCGCAACTCCAGAAGTTCCAAGAGCTCTAGAAGATGCAAGAGATCCAGACTCTCCAGAGCTGGTGCTGCGCAGGTCCCAAAGGTCAACACAAGGACAAATACCAGCTAGGTACAAAGAGTAAGTCACAGTATATTGTATAAAATTGTACCACATAGTCAGACTAAGTATAGCTAATTTAGTCTAGCCATATGTAATGTCTAGATTAGCACTGTAGCAAAATGCATACTCCCAGTCCACAATCATCAAATGTATATATGTCTAACATTTCTTCCTGTCCACATGTACAGGGTGCTCTACTGGCCAGAGGGTTCCCCTGAGGTATAAGTCAGACACGAATAGTGACAGAGTACAGTATGGAAAGGTAACTTCATTGTATAGTATAAAATTAGTAAAAATTTTGTTCTGGGGAGATGTGGTTAGTGCCGAGGGGCCCCAGCAGCTAAGGCATTGGGTAGAGAGCCTCCAGCAGCCCGATCCTGGAAAGCTTCTTTAACCATTGTTTCTTTAACCATCTATTTACCCCAGTGTATGCATATGTTAAGCAGTGGGAAAGCGCCTGGCTCTCCTCACGCATGGAGCAGGAGTCAGCACGCCTCTCTCAATGTATTGCAATGGGAGAGCAGGACATACGCAGGGGCTGTGCTCGTGTATCTATGGCTCTCCCACAGTACTCAGACAGGATCAAACTGACAGAGGTGACTACACTGCCACAAAACAACCTCTATACTTCAATAGCAAGTAAACCAAATACCTGGACTCTGTAACAACATACATAACTACTATTAATGTTCACACTGCCTAAATAACATCACTTTTTTATGCCAGGGTCTGCATAGGGTAGATATACACCTTTTTTCCTCATTTAGAAATGTGTTCTATAGTATCAAAATAATAATAGTACCAGGATTCTTTCCATATAATACAAGCACCCTTTGCAACCAGTATAATAATGGAAAGAATTTGCTATCAGCAATTGCAGCAAAATATAACTGAACAAGGAGAGAGCCACAAATGTACTTTATTCTAATGTGTGTGACCTTTTGTCAAGTCAAGTGTGTGACACTCTTTGAATAGCAGATTAGAGGGGCATACAACTGTACAAGATGTCCACACATTGCACATTTGGAAGCTCAGATCCTGGATCTAAATGAACAACTTGCAACACTGAGATCCATAAATAACATAGAAAGGACTTTGCCACTCACTTAGCAGGCACTTCATTTGGCTGATACAGAGGAGGTAGGGGGTACGAAGCTAAATGGAAACGAGGCAACTAGCTAGGTGATAGAAGGCAGAGTATCAGAAAGACTAGTCCTCATCTGGCACACTCCATCATTCAGCCAGGAAAAAGTCTACCCCGGTAAAGAAAAATGTAAATATTGGTGAGTCCAGGCAAATGTTGTAGGATTCAATTATTAGAGCAACAAACAGGGCATTCTGTCACAAAGAACAAATATTGTCAACAGGGTTTTTTTGTCTTCCTGGTTTACATGTCATCGATTAAGTTGATAGATTTATAGGAGGGGCTGTTGATGACCCAGAAGTCATGGTGCACATTTGCAACAATAACAAAGTTAAAGGAAATCTGTCATTTGTGTCACTTGTACTAACCTGTTGGTACAGACAGGTAGTGCAGATGACTCTGATGACCACCATACTTACCTGATCCCATTCCGTGTAGATGGCTTACATAGATCAGTGTAATGCTATTGTAAAACATTGATCTACAGGGGCCAACTGACCGGCCGGTCCATTCGAACGTAGTCCGGGGGCCCAGCCAGGTAAAGGGCCCACTGCAGCTGCCGAGGATCCAGGACACTGACCGTATCCCCAGTCAGACAAGTGCTACGTTCAGATTACGTTTTTTTCTATGTAAATATCCCTACACTGCTCATGCTCTGTGTACCATTAGCAGAGACAGCAGCAGTGCAGGGATGAAGAGCACCTGATTTATGGCTCCGCCCCCAGCACAGGAAGAGGACGGAGACCAAGAGCTGACAGTCCTCCCAGGACCACAGAGCGACTGTGAGGGTGAGTGATGTCCCTGTATCCTGCCTCTCTCCCCCATGACTAGCAGTATAACCTGGGGCTGGGGGGGGGATGTAGAGTAGCAGCCCAGTGGAGTCACTTTCTCTCCTCCAGTGTCCACAGGTCACCAACAGGTTGCATTACAAGAACAATTTTTTTTTTTTTTTTTTATTTATTTTTTTTTTTTTTTGTGTGTTTTTAGAGGATGGTTGAAATAATTTTTATTGGATTTCTTTTTTTGAGAAATTTACAACAAAGGAAAGATTGGCCAAAGAAAACCACGTGGCCAAGGAACAATACATAACAAATATAACACAGTTATATAAATATTACTAAAGCGATCACTCAGCTGTATGTAGAAATATTAATTTGCAGAATGGTGTCTTTGGATGTTGCGGATATTATAGACATATCCGGTAGATCATTATAGGTCATCTTGAAAAATAAAAACATCACATAAGCAGTTTTAAAGTATTTTATAGTCATACCTATAACTCTGCAGCGAAGAATAGGATTTTTCCTTACTAGATCCCGTAGTCCTCCCCTCTCTCGTCACAGGAAGACTCACCGGAAATATGTGCAAAGTGTGACACCCAGTAATCATAAGAACAATTTTTGGGAAAAATCGTGGCAAAAATGGCATGGTTTTACCGTGATTTTTCGAAAACGCAGTAAAACCGTGCCATTTTTGCTGCAATTTAAAAAAGAAAAATTCTGGTAATGTGACCTGTGGACACTGGAGGAGGAATAATGACCTCACTGAGGCCACAACATGTGGACACACTGTCCGGGCATGCTGGAAGTTGTAGTTTTGCAACAGCTGGAGGCACCCTGGATGGGAAACACTGTCTTAAGGGTACAATCACATATACAGGATCTGCTGACTATTTTTGCTGCATATTTTGTGCAGCTGATTTTGCAATCCATTAGCTTCAATGGGTTGCAAAATCAGCTGCACAAAATATGCAGCAAAAATATGCAGAAGATCCTGCGTTATATATGCTAAAATCATTATCCTCACCATCCCCGGGAGATGTTTGTGCTCCCAAGGATGGTGAAGATATTAAGTTATGAAGTCCCCCCAGCCGCCCAGCAAGTAGTCCCCGGGGCGGGGACTTTCACTTACCAGCTCCGTCCGCTGCGGCCATGCCCCCGCCCCACAGCTTGAATGACAGCTCACGTCACCGCTCTGCTCCGTCCGCTTAGGGAGCAGAGCTGTGACACAAGCCGTCATTCAAGCTGTGGGGCGGGGGCATGGCCGCAGCAGACAGAGCTGGTAAGGGGCACAAACGTCCCCCGGGGATGGTGAGGATAAGCTAAAATCTGCTGATTGGTTCCCTTTAAATTTAATTTACCTTCAGCCTACTTGAATGGCAGAAAAGTGGCCTGCCGCCAGCCCCTAACCCCAACCTGGGGACACTACCTACTGGGGGCATTACCTACCTAGGGAAACTACCTTTTATGGGCACTACCTACAGAAGGCACTACCTACTAGGGGAATTAACTACCTGGGTGCACTATCTACTGGAACTTACCTACCTGGGGCACTACCTCCTGGGTACCTTACCTATTTTGAGCCTTACCTACTACCTCCTGGGGGTATAACCTACCTGGGGGGCACTACTTACTGGGAAATTACCTACTACCTACCTTTTGGGGGCATAAGCTACAACCTACCTGGAGGCATTACCTGGTACCTATGGGGGCATAACCTACCTGGGGGCACTACTTACTGGGGGCATTACCTACAACCTACCTACTGGGGGCATTACCACCCTACTAGGGGCTTCTATCTTATTGGGTAGATTCTCTACCCTGTCTACTGGGGGCATTACCTAGGGCATTGAGGGTAGGGAACAGGTGGGGAATGATCTTAAAAAGTGCAAGCCTAATATGTTTGTTGTCTGGCAGATTCTGCGGTGACGACTCATTGAAAGGTTGGAAGAAGACTTCATGACGGTCTGAGCAAGACAGAGAAGAAAAGAGAAGAGCACGACTCCAAGAAGACGCCTCCTGTGAGTCAGTAGATGTAACTTCACTGTAAAAACTTGTACGGTTTGCAGAGCCTGTATATAGTAGGGGTCACTACTATGTGGGCTATGTATGGGGGATATTGGTCAATGTTCTGTGGTCTTTATACACTGAACATATGTGGTGGTAATGGTAGTGGTCATGATGTGACAGTGTTATTCTCACTGGTATACTGGTATTGGTGATATTAGTCTCAGTACACAGGATTTGGTCAGTAACAGTATGATGGTAATATGTATGGTAATAATATTCCTCCTTGTATACTGGTATTATTGGTAATATTGATCTCAGTATATTGGATTTGGTCAGTAACAGTATGATGGTAAAATATATGGTTATGATATATCTCCTTGTATACTGGTATTATTGGTAATATTGCTCTCAATTTACAGGATATGGTCAGTAACAGTATGATGGTAATGTGCATGGTGATAATATTCCTTCTTGTATACTGGTATTATTGGTAATATTGATCTCAGTATATTGAATTTGGTCAGTAACAGTATGGTGGTAATATGTATGGTGATAATATTCCTCCTTGTATACTGGTATTATTGGTAATATTGATCTCAGTATATTGCATTTGGTCAGTAACAGTATGGTGGTAATACATATGGTGATATTTTTCCTTCTTATATACCGGTGTTATTTGGTAACTGTATGATTTGTTTAGAGACGTGTTTCTATCATGGGAAATTGTCTTATCTTAACAGGCTAGATTCATAAAGTGTATTTCAGGCATATTTCATAAAAAAAAATGTGTCCACAAAATCACAGAAAGGTTGTGTCAGTATTTTTAACATTAATATGCTCTATGTAAGTCTATGAAAAAGTGTTTGTTGTGCACACAATATTTTTTTTTAAAAAGGACATAATTTTACGATTTGCGACATCACTTTCTCACATGGCTCTAAAAAATATGTCCCTTTTTTTTTTTTACATATCGTGTGCACAGACAACTACTTACGCATACTCTTTGGTACATTTTTTCCCCCCCGTTATGTTCCCTATTATACCCAACTATGATTAACAGATGTCCCTTCCCATTTGTGGCTCAACCTCCACATAGCCAATCCCACGGATAAAATGGGCTGCTAATTGTAAAATGCCCGGGCCTATTTTTGGTCCCAGTCCGGCCCTGATGTGAACGTACCCTAAGGACGCAAGGCGTACATGTATAAATCATTAGCTGACATCCCGAATTAGGCTGATGTCTGACATTAACCCTTTAGATGCCACTATCAAAGTTTATGGCAATGTCTAAAAGTGTTAAAACACATGTACTAGTCAGGGAAGCTGATCGGGACTACCGCAGCAAAATCGCAGAGTCCCAAGAGAGGAAGGCTGAAGGGGTCCTACCTGGCACAGTACTGTTAGATCGACGCTCCAAGAATATAGGCAGCCTGTATAAATAGAATGTCAATAACACTGATCAATGCTGTGGTATATTACAGCATTGTTCAGTGTTTGCAAACAAAAGCTGACTTGTGACAGTTCCCTATAGGGACTAAAAATGGTGAGAAAACTTTAATATAGGACTCAGGGCTTTTTTCATTTTTGCACTTAGGTTTTTTCCTCCTCATCTTCAAAAAATCATAACCCGATTAATTTTCCACCTACAGAACTATATGAGGGCTTGTTTTCTGCACCACCAATTTTGCTTTGGAAGTACATCAATCGTTTGTCCAGAATTGCTGAGTTTTGGTCTCTTCCTATCAAAAAGTCCAATCTAAACAATATGGTACTTGGTTAGGGGCCGACTAGGGTCTCTGGCTTTATTTGTTCTAGGGGCATTAAGTGTTGTCAGTCCGCCCCTATTGATCTATGTTATCGACACTCGATTGCTAAGAGCTGCCTAAGGCCGCCTTAAGCAATCCCAGATCCATCTAGCATCGGGAAGGACAGGTAAGTCCCCATCCTTTAGTAGGGATGTGCTGCACTTGAATGGAAAGGGTGTATACCTGTGTTGGGGTAGACAATGGCTTATACTGTAGATTAGAGGAGTATTTAAACTAAGAATGGGGGTGGAGTCAATTACAAACAGCGAATACAAACTGGGTGTTATCCTACTGTATCTGGATAACAGAAGGGTTGGACTAGCCTATCAGAGTACAGGGGAATCCTCTAGGAGCCCTCCTTCTATCATGTAATTACCGCTGTCTATCTGTGCTGAAAACAGGGTCAGAGGCCCTGTCGTCCAGTCATAGACCTTTTCTGCAGAGCAGGATTGCTGTGATCTGCTTCTCTGCAATGCTTCCCCTGTGTTGGACCACGATTTTTGTCCCCTATATCTAACTTTATGCAAACTTTATATCCCCCTTCCAGTCGTACTGCTGCATGCCTGTTACTAGCAGCCAGAACTTTTTTGGCTGCTGTCATGTGCTGTGGAACAGTGGGATGATGAACGCATGGACATATGCACCAGCATCAGGGGGGCTGGCTTTACACACAACAGACAAAGCAGCCAAGCCCCCTTTTAGCACTTGACTTGTAACAGATTGTTGTAGGCCGCACATCTAGCTGGAAAAACCTTACATATTAACAGTGCCCCCATATAACAGTTGGGCCCCCTCTGTACTACCATATAGCTGTTAGGCCCCCCTCTGTACCCACATGTAGTAGTTAGGCCTCCTCTGTGTCCCTCTATAACAGTTAGACCCCCTCTTTGCCCCCATATAGCAGTTAGGCCACCTCTGTGCCCCCATATAGTAGTTAGGCCACTCTGTGTCCCCTATAGCAGTAAGCAGAGGCGTAGCGTGGGTGGTGCAGGGGGGGGGGGGGGGGGCGGCCGCACCTGGTGCAACATCTGGGGGAGGGGGGGGGGGCGCACTCCGGGATAGGAATACTTATTTTTATGTGCCCGGGCCGGCTCCCGTATGTGGCTGCAGGCAGGGGCCGGCCAGAGCATATAAAGACTAATACTGTATACTAAAAACCCCGGGGGCCTCCAGCTGTTGTGAAACTACAACTCCCAGCATGCCCGGACCGGCAAAGGCTGTCCGGGCATGCTGGGAGTTGTAGTTTCACAACAGCTGGAGGCCCCCTGGTTTTTAGTATACAGTATTAGTTTTTATATGCTCTGGTCGGCCCCCACCTGCAGCCACACATGGGAGCCGGCCCGGGCACATAAAAAGAAGTATTCCTATCCCGGACATCCCTGTGTCCCGAAAAATCTTTTCGGGACATAAGGATGTCCGCTGGTCACTCACCATTCCCCGGCCAGCGCGCATCCTCCTTTGGTCCTTCGCTTCTCCGCCTCTATGGTTGTACGCACGGGACGTCACTGACGTCCCGTGCGTACAACCATAGAGATGCAGGAGGACCGCAGGATCATAGCAGGAGAACGCGCGGTGGCCGGGGCCTGGTAAGTGACCGGCGGCGCGTCATCTTCTTCAGTGTTCCGGTCACCGCTCCCCCGGTCCTGGCACCTACTGCTATGGTCCATAGGCCATAGCAGTAGATGTGACCCCGGGCCGGAGGAGCGGTGACCGGATCACTGTGGGGGCAGCAGTACAGACATACAGCCTCCAGCCATACACTGTATATGGCTGGAAGCAGTATGTCTGTGGGGTGGGGGGAAGCTGCCTACTATTGTGGGGGAACTGCTGACCTAATGTGGGGGGGAGCTGCCTAAAAATGTGGGGGGAGCTGCCTAATATTGTGGGGGGGGGGAGCAATACATGTACATACATGTGCTTAGGGGGTAAGGGTTTCTTTAACTAATCTAGTGGAAGAGACTCGAGTGGTAAAATCCACGGGTTAGGGGGCGCAAATTACTTGCCTTGCCCTGGGTGCTGACAACCAACGCTACGCCACTGGCAGTAAGGCACCCTCTGTGCTCACATATGGCAATTAGGCCTTCCTGGACACCAGTAGGTAGTCAAGCCCCCTTATTATCTAGGTAGATTCCCGTCCTTCTTATTAGGTTAGTAGACTTCACTCACCCCCCCTTGTATTTGGTAAATTGGTAGGTAGCCAGACTGCCCTCCCTCCTTCAATATTATCTAGGTAGAACTCCCCGCTTATATTAGGTAGGTAGGCAGGCTTCTCCTGCCTCCCTCCCTTCATATTAGCTAGGCAAATTTCCTTCCTCATCCCCCTTATATCAGATTGGTAGGTAGGAAGCTTCTCCTCCCCCTCTCCGTTAGGTAGGTAGGCTAGCAGGTCCCTCCCCCTCTTTATAAGCTAAGTGATAGATTTCATATAAAGATGTAAAAAAATAAATAAAAATAACCTTCCCACCACCCCCAGGCAGAGCCATTCCATCTGCTCCAGTGACGTCTGTATCAATGCCCCTCAAAATGTATATGTTATAATGCCAGAGGTGCAAGGATATGATGTCATCGCACAACCTACACCATGACAGATGTTCTGTGCGGCCTCCTGGCAGGTTCTCGAGTGAGAGACTGGGCTGGGATCTTATAGCTCTTAGCTCCACTACTGTGCAGCCACTGCATACAAGCTCCTGATACTAAAGTCAGAGCCTGTGCAAATGAGTGGCCGTCGGGTGTCCAAGCACGGGCCACCCGCTGCCTACCAGAAATTTTCCTGATATTCTGGTAGGCCAGCCCTGTCCCTCGCACTGGCCAGCATTCAGCTATTCCATTGTATCTAAATGAATGCTGCAAGAGAGGATGCCTACTGATGCTGGGTAAAAGCAGGGTCCCTTCCTTTTAGTCTAGCCCTGCTGGCCCTCAGGGTCTGAGTGTTCAGAGTTTGACCAATCCCTAGAACATGTGTAGAGGAAAGTAAATGTCAGATATTTTATATATTTCATTGTATACATGGAAGTTTTTATCCAAAGTGCATTTACTTATACGTTACTTTGCATCAGTTGTATTTTTAATATGCACTGGTCACTTTACATCATATATTATTAATGTTATGTTTCTTTTCTTATGTAATTGATAAATATATCAATATGTAATCATTACTATGAACTAGCTTGAAAAGGTCTCCATGGAGGAGCTGACACTACCTTTTCACACAACCATGTTTATTTACCATTTGCATTAAAGGGGTAGTCCCTTGCCCCAGTGTTCTAAACATTTTTTTCAGAACGCTTGGAGCGGGTGGCTGTGATCGAGACATCATGCCACATCCCCTCCATTCATGTCTATGGGAGGGGCCATAGACATGAATGGAGGGGGTGTGGTGTGACATGAGGGGCGTGGCCGTGACGTCACGATCACGGCCGTCCGCTCCAAGCGTTCTGAACAAAATGTTCAGAACACTGGGGCATGAGACTACCCCTTTAAGATGTCTCCTGTTGCCAGAAGGGTATCATTTTGTTCTCTCTTTATATTTGTCATTGTATGTATGGTACTGGTATTTGCTAAGTGCATGATAAAATGTATATAGCCCTATTACTTTTATAGTGTAGGGCACCATTGTCCTATTTCCATCATGTCCATATTTTCTATGTTCTGCTTTGCTCATATACAATTAGGAAAGCCTTCAGACCCTTTGAAGTCTGAATTTTTCCCCCATCATTCTACACTTAATACCCTATAATGACAAATTGAAAACAGAACGTTAAAAATCTTTGCTAATTTATTGGAAAGTTAAGACTATAATATTGCATTTTGCTTATGTTCTAGTTTATCTAGTTCTTCCCAATTGCATTCTATGTCTGCCAGGCCATGTTCACATACTTGGCAAGGTTCATATGGTAGGCAGATTTTATTATTTAATCTTCCAAGAGCCTAATTCTCAATAGGCAGATGCATATCTCAGTTTAGTGACTTCGCTAAACCAGCCAAAGGAGAATCAAATATAGTGTTTGAAAGATATGGACATAATGTTTTTATTTATTTATTAATTTTTTTTATTCTCCTGTGATTTATA
Organism: Hyla sarda; assembly: GCF_029499605.1. Lineage (NCBI taxonomy): Eukaryota > Metazoa > Chordata > Amphibia > Anura > Hylidae > Hyla > Hyla sarda. Next base: position 50,103 of record NW_026610440.1, on the reverse strand, counting down.
AACAAGAAAAAGCGGGTTTTTCTAAAAGGTATTTTTTTTGTAATTTTGAACCTTTTGGAACAAGATGCATCTCATCTGATAGTTCGGTCTCCAGCCACTGCTGGAGACGTGCTGGCCACGGGTGCACTTCTACCCCGCCACCCCGTACTGTCCCCGTCGCGGGTGGCATTGCTGCCTCCTCCACCGCTGTGTTCCCGACTCCACTGCGCTCTGTCACTGCTGCACGCGCATCCCCGCTTCCTAGGGCGCATACGCACTGGCTCTCTGAGATTTAAAGGGCCAGCACACCAATAATTGGGTGCTCATCTTATAAGTAATTCTCATTTCCTCTTGACCCCTGCCAGATCTTTGTTGCCTAGTTGCCTAAGAGAAAGCATTTTCTTGTGTCTTGCCTAGCCATGTACCTGACCCTTGCTACGTATTCTGACCTTACTCCTGTGCCACCTGCCTTTTGACCTTCTTGCTACATGACCAGACTTTGCTTCTTTGCCGTCTGCCCTGACCTCCTGCCAGTCCTGACTACGTCTGTGCCTCTATCTTCCTGTGCCATGTTATTCCTTGGCTGCCTGAGGGGACGAGTCGTACCAGGGGTAGCGACCTGATTCACCTATAGATCACCTTAGTGATCCAACAAAACCCTTTTTCCCATATACCCTTTAAAAAGGTGCTTTATTGGGGTTGGCACATCTACAGTGATTTAACCCCTTAAGGACCAAGGACGTACAGGTACGTCTTGGTCCTGCTCCCGTGATATAACGCGGGGTTACACGGTAACCCCGCATCATATCACGGCGGGCCCGGCGTCATAGTGAAGCCGGGACCCGCCGCTAATAGCGTGCAGCGCCGATCGCGGTGCTGCACGCTATTAACCCTTTAGCCACGCGCTCAGAGCTGAGCTGCGCGGCTAAAAGTGAAAGTAAAAGCTGCTGGTTAATTCAGTGGGCTGTTCGGGATAACCGCGGCGAAATCGCGGCATCCTGAACAGCTTACAGGACAGTGGGAGGGCCCCTATCTGCCTCCTCGCTGTCCGATCACCGAATGACTGCTCAGTGCCTGAGATCCAGGCATGAGCAGTCAAGCGGCAGAATCATCGATCACTGGTTTCCTATGAGAAACCAGTGATCAATGATAAAGATAAGTGTGTGCAGTGTTATAGGTCCCTATGGGAGAAAAAAAGTGAAAAAAAAAGTGAATGAATATCATTTAACCCCTCCCCTATTAAAAGTTTGAATCACCCCCCTTTTCCCATAAAAAAAAAAAAACACAGTGTAAATGAAAATAAACATATATGGTATCACCGCGTGCAGAAATGTCCGAATTATAAAAATATATCGTTAACTAAACCGCTCGGTCAATGGCGTACGCGCAAAAAAATTCCAAAGTCCAAAATAGTGCATTTTTAGTCACTTTTTATATCATTTAAAAATGAATAAAAAGCGATCAATAAGTCCTATCAATGCAAAAATGGTACCGTTAAAAACTTCAGATCACGGTGCAAAATATTAGCCCTGATACCGCCCCATACACAGAAAAATAAATAAGTTATAGGGGTCAGAAGATGACAATTTTAAACGTATTCATTTTCCTGCATGTAGTTATGATTTTTTCCAGAAGTACGACAAAATCAAACCTATATAAGTAGGGTATCATTTTAATCGTATGGACCTACAGAATAAAGATAAGGTGTCATTTTTACCGAAAAATTTAGTACGTAGAAACGGAAGCCCCCAAAATTTACAAAACGGCGTTTTTTTTTTTCAATTTTGTCGCACAATGATTTTTTTTTCCATTTCACCGTAGATTTTTGGGCAAAATGACTGACGTCATTACAAAGTAGAACTGGTGTCGCAAGAAATAAGCAATCATATGGATTTTTAGGAGCAAAATTGAAAGAGTTATGATTTTTTAAAGGCAAGGAGCAAAAAACGAAAATGCAAAAACGGAAAAAAACCCGGTCCATAAGGGGTTAAAATCTCAGTGCATATCTACTCCCAGTGAGTTATTGTACCATACTGGTCACACAATAGAATGCCTCATGCACTGCAGTTACTGGGCTAATACTGGGTAGATATGTCACTGTATTAAAACACTAAACCTCGGCCCCCCTCAACATGTTTCGCTGCTGCTGCAGCTTTGTCAAGAGGAAAACGGGACACTGAGTAAAAACGCTGTGACAGGGGTTTATAATACCTCCCCTTGTGACATCACTCTATCGGAAGGGTGCTCCAGTGATTGGTTTACAACTATCACACCAATCACTGCTCCGTGTGCGCGACTGACAGTTACATTGACCTATCCTCACATTCAAATAAGCACCAATTATTGCACAGTATTCACTACCAGCGATGAGAAGGCGCCATCACCCCTGCGCCGGCACTTAACTTGTCGCTGTATTAAATAGATGTGCGCGATGACCCCTGCCCGAATACTTACGTTCTTTGAGCATTTCAGTGTCTCCAGTGTTTTTCCACGCATGCGCTACTACTTGTAATCCACTGATACTTAGTTACATCCAATGCGCATGCGCTGACACTTAGACTCACGGCCGCTCTGTCTCCGCGGTTCGCATCCCAGATCTAGTCATCGGACCTGCGCAAGTGTCTATTCATCAAGGTAAGTATATATTTCTCAATATGGTATACCCACCTGCCAGTGTTATGTGTCCATGAATTCCTGATATTCAATTCCAGACAGAATAGATAAATGGTATGGCCATAATGCATTAAGTATGTATGGGAGGAATCATCCACTGATCTTTCTTGATATATCTCCACATTATAATTATGACATATGGTACATCACATCTAGTTCTACCATTATTGTTGGACTCAATAAATGGTAGTTATATAGTTGTTATCATATTATAGTGGTCACATATGTTGGTGCAATCTCACTGCTGGAGCTTAATGAACTAGGATATACCACATATAGTCATCACATTAATATACTGCATTGTCTCCATTTCATCCTCTATCATGTCCTCATATAATATAATATCTTATATCCTATGTTCACAGATTCATCTTTTGCTGCATCTTCCACACACCCCCACCTGGTAAGTATATTATTTCTGTATTTTATTTTGTTTACAATATGTATATTGAGACATCCCGTCTTGGCATTATGAGACATATGAAGAATCAATGTGTATATATGTGATGGTTGATAACATTACTATTTAATACTATATTCTGCCTAATATAAAGATGATTAGAGATCAGGACTACAATATAGACATATATGTGTTGGATAGCTCAAAATTAGAATATACTGTGCTATTGATGTCTACTGACATGTGTAAGGGCTTGGTCAATATCATGTCTATATGTGAGTCATGTCAATCGTTTAGCTGTGTGCTTCTTCTTCCATTATTATTATAATTAGAGTATTTCGTATAACTGCCGGATTGCTTAAATAAATGCTATGAAGGTAAATCCTTCATTCAAACCCAACGGGCTGAGGCTCTTCAGCCTTTGAATCCACCTCGCCTCCTCACGAAGCAGCTTCTTGTCCAAATTCCCTCGTCTCGGGCACAGACTCATCTTGATCAGTCCCCAAAATTTTAAAGTCTGTGTGTCTCCCCTGTGGACATCTCGGATATGTCTTCCTAGGGGCGTGTCGGTGCCTGTGCGGATATTGCTCAAATGTTGGGAAATACGTCTCCTCAATTGCTGAGTAGTCTTTCCTACGTAAAGCTTCATACATTCGCATTGAGCTATATATACTACCCCTGACGACTGGCAGTTGATAAAATCCCTAATGACATACTTCCTGTTGTTCACTGTATTAGTGAATTTCTTTCATCTTGGGGAGATATCTACAGAAAGAACAATTCCCACACGGATGAGACCCCTGAATTTGGGTCTGTAGCCATGTTTTTTTAGGGTAAATGTAGAAGAGACTGTGTACCAAATGTTCACAAATGTTCTTGCCTCTCCCATACGTCACAGTTGGATAGGGTGATAAAACTTCCCTCAGATCTCCATCTGCCTGTAATATAGGCCAGAATTGGCGCAGGATGTTCATAATCTTATGATTATGTTCATCATAGGTTCCAATGAACCGAACAGTCTTGGGTTCTTGATCAGAGGTAACTTTATTCTGTAATAGTTCCTGTCTGGGAGTATCACGTGCTCTTGCGAAGGCCCGATGTAGGACCCTCTTCGGGTAACCCCGTTTGATGAACTGGTCATACAAAAACCTACGCTCCTGTAAAAATGCCTCCTCACTTGAACTGTTTCTTTTGGCCCGGAGGTATTGGCCAACCAGAATCCCTCTCTTGAGGGGGCCAGGATGGTAACTGCCCCACTCAAGGAAACTGTTTGTAGATGTAGGCTTTCTGTAAATTTTCATTTGGACACTACCTTCGCTGTCTAAAGAAATCTCAAGATCTAAAAAATTAATAGTGCTCTTGTGTATTTCGGAAGTGAAGAACATGCCTACATCGTTAGTGTTGAGTGTCTTAACAAATTGATTAAATAATTCTTCAGTGCCATCCCAAAAAAATGAGTACATCGTCGATAAATCGTACCCAAAATAAAATGTGAGATGTGTAATGATGGTGAGTGTCAGAAAAAACACTTGAATCCTCCGACCACCCAAAAAACAAATTTGCAAAATTTGGTGCACATGCCATGCCCATTGCTGTGCCTTTGTGTTGTAAATAATATTTTCCGTTGAAAATAAAATAATTGTGAGTAAGTACAAACTTAAGTAGTGCTAAAATAAAATTGTTGTGCTCAGTGAATTGTGTTCCCCTTGTGCATAAAAAATGTTCCACCGCCTTTATTCCCAAATCATGCCTGATATTGGTACACAAAGCCTCTACATCGAGGCTAGCCACAAATGTTGTAGGCAGGAATGAGATTTCTTGAAGTCTCAACACAGCATCTCCAGTTTCTCTTAAGTATGACGGCAATGTGTGAACAAACGGGGCAAGCATCTGATTCACGTATAAACTGATCCCCTCAGTGAGGTTCAGTGAGGGGTAGCGACCTGGGTGCCGCCTGCCGCAGAAGTCCATCTGGCTTTGCGGCGGGCTCTGGTGAAAACCAGCGGCACCTTTGACTCCGCTCCCTGGTACTGCCCACGCCATCATCTCCACAGGTCAATGGATCCACCTTACCACAGCCGTTACACTTCTCCAGAGCCTGAGATTAGATTATCGCGGAGAAGGCAGTAGTCGCTGTACCCCGTGATAGAAGCGTCAGAAGCCAAACAGTTAAACATTTTTAATCACCACAAATGTGATTTGTCACAAAATACATTAATTTAAAGGGTTTGTTGGGGGCTTTTCAGTAAACTAGTATTGCATTGACTTTAGTGGGGGTTGTAAGCTCTATATACACTTTCATTTTATATTTTCACCGCTTCTTATGTTCTCGGGCTGGGCCACATGATTGCTCTGCCTGCGATTTCCTGTGATGTCATGTTCGCTATGAACTCCTGTTCCTTTCAGTGAATGTGATGTCACAGGATTAGCCATCAAGTAGGTGAAGGACAGACATCCCCTTCATGGGCTGGCTGTGTCTACTATATGGAGAGGAAAGAGGCTACTTCAGCTTGTAAATACTACCAGTCACCAGTTTTTACTGCTAAGGTAAACTTTGGACAGAATCCCAGGTCACCAAAGCCTAACCCTAGGGATAGCTTAATCCCTGCCCACCTGAGGCAAATAAGGCCTTTAAAATGAATATATATATATATATATATATATATATATATATATATATATGTGGAGTCCTGGTACCGTATCCTATCCGGTACCTTTTATTGTGGGTCCCCATAGCCAGAGTCCCTAGGACGTCGGGGTCCCAATTGTCTAGTTCACCCCTAGTCCCCTCTCATCCAGTTGGTAATTGTCCAGTAACCACTTAGGATTTAGATGTATAAGATTGTATAAATGTAAATAAATAGTTCATTACCTGCCCATAGCGTAGCAGGACCTGCGGGTCACGTGGTCAGGTGAACTCTAGGGTATTTCTGCTTGAGGACCTTTGGAGGTCCCTGTGACGTAGTCAATTCCATCACACTGTGTAACAGTGAATGACGCATGTTCGGACCAATCAGATTCTCCCCGCCCTCTGCCCATATAAGGGAGCGGCGGCCATTGCTCTCTCTCTTTGCTCCTGCGCTCCTGACGAGGAAGGACCTATAGGGCTATCTCCCGCAGTGAGTCAGGCCCGAGCCTTGGGGCAACGGCTGATCGATTCTAAATTGAGAGTGTATCAATCCGTAAGCACTCTGCAGCATCACCGGACCTTATCTATTCCCTAAATCCGGACGGATCTGCAATAACTACCCTAAATTCAGAGACTTTTAATATCATTCAAGGTCCGCAACAATTGTCAGTCATTGAGATATATAGAGACTGTTTGCCTGAGACTGTCATTGTTCATTGGATGTACTGCAAGCACTTAAGTAAAGTTTGTTCAAGTTCATCTACCTTGTGGACCTTCAGTCATGTTATTACATGCACCTATCGTTACTGGGAAGGGCAGCGATAGGTCAGAGAATTACCTCAGCATATTAGCCCTCAGCCTGGGGTCACAAACTATAGGGTTAACATTAACCCCTTATCTACTACAACATCCCAACTACCATACACCCCCCAAGGCTTACCATATATATATATATATATATATATATATATAAATGAATACAAAAAATGATTGGTTCTTCACATTGAGCTGCTGACACTAGGGAGGAGGATGTGCAAGGGTAACCATGCAGAGTTCTGTGTGATGGGGTGTACAAGGAGGAGTCTAGGGCCAGGGCAGGGCAGTAATGGAAGATCTCAGGGCAGACACTTGAGCCTAGACTCTAGGGATGGTGATAGGGTTTCCACCTTTCTTGCAAAAAAATACCGGCCATGGTAATTTGCATAATTAATTGTATATGTGTGACATCACAGGATACACATATGCAGAGGAAATTTTGTCCTATTCTGACCCCTATAACTTTTTTATTTCTCCTTATATGGGGCTGTATGAGGGCTAACTTTTTGCACCCCTATCAGCAGTTTTTAACAGCTCCATTTTTGTTTTGCTGTGACTTTTTTTTTTAAATAAAATTCGGGAGTTGCAGTTAGTTACTGACTATGACTCCCAGCATGCCCTGATACAGCAGCTGCCCCAAACGAAAAACTACAACTCCCAGCATGTTGGACTGCATAGTAGTATATTGTAAAGGTCAGTGTTTACAATATACTTTTAACCATTTAACCATATGCTATACCAGGGGTGCCTCCAGGTGTTGCAAAACTACAACTCCCAGCATGCCCGGACAGCCGTTGACTGTCCGGGCATGCTGGGAGATGTAGTTTTGCAACAGCTGGAGGCGCTCTGGTTGGGAAACACTGGTATAGCATATGGTGCAACATTCCGGGAGATGGAGGATTGGTTGGATAAATACCATCCATTGCATGGACAGTATTTTTTATATAAGAACACTGGCAGGGTGGTCAAAATACCGGCCAGGTGGCATCCCTAGATGGTGGGTATGGGGGAAGAAGAGACAGGAAGAGGAAGTGCAGCATGTAAACATACAGGGAAGATTTGCACATAGCTGTAACATCATAGGAGAACAAGAAAAATCTGAAAAAGGGTAGATGGGAAAATTTGTCAAAGCATCTACTATGCAGCTGGATGTTATTTTTTTATATTCATGTTAGGTTCTGGAAAACCTCTTTATTTAAAAAAAAATTTTTAATAGCCTTTAAAGTATCACCATATCAACTAATTTGATTATAAGGACATCATGTTAACTTTTGCCAGCATGCTTCAACCTTGTGGTTATCCATATATTTAAGTCTTCTAGATAGTAGCAATGCCAAATGGCATGTTATCAAAAAAAAGATTTAAGACTAGCAGGGCAATACTCCAAGTTCTTCTTCTGAGCTGATTAGGACAATACAGTCACTAAGTACAAAATCCAGATGAAAATCCCTTTGCATCTAAACATTCCCTCTTTACAATCGTGGTTATTCACTGGTTATGCAAAGTGTGCAAATGCAACAACTGAAAAAACAGTGAGATGCTGAAATGTAAAGAACAAAGTAGAATACAAAGGTAACACCATTCCCTGTGTTCTTAACCACTTAGGGACCCAGGGCGTCCCTAAGGTACGCCCCGATGCCCTTGTACTTAAAGTGTACCTGTCAGATCCAACAAAATTTTTTTTTTTTATTAATATATCACTCAGTACCTAATCCTGACCATGTACATCTAATTTTTATGTGTCTAGCACCTTTATTTATTTTTTTATTACACTTTTAATTTAGCTCACTAGTCTGAATTCCTCTCAAAGGGAGGGGGCGTGGCCTCACTGTGCAGGTCTCCGCCCCCTCCCTCAGTATCCTGTCCGCTCACATCTCTCCTAACATTAGCAAGACTACAACTCCCAGCTTGTCCTCACTGACAGTAGTGGGACACACGCTGAGAGTGGGAGGATTTTTCCTCCAGCTGTGAGCCCTGCACTCACAGCTGTCAATCAAGGAAGTGTGTCCATGACATAGGTGTTGACGCATGGACACAGCAGGACTAGTATGTGTCCAAGCAGGGAGGGGGGGGGCAGTTGTTTGACTGGCTTTTTCAGTATGAAATACCGAAAATTTTCTAATGAAAGCAATTGCAAAACCTGTTGGTTTTGTAGGCTTTACAACTTATCAAAAGTTTTTGTATCTGACAGTGCCCATTTAACCCCTTAAGGACTCAGACCATTTGGGCCTTAAGGACTCAGACAATTTTATTTTTACGTTTTCATTTTTTGCTCTTCGCCTTCAAAAAAATCATAGCTCTTTTATATTTTCATCCACAGACTATTATGAGGGCTTGTTTTTTGCGCGACCAGTTGTCTGTTGTAATGCCATCACTCACTTTACCATAAAATGTGTGGCGCAACAAAAAAAAATACTATTTGTGTGGGGAAATTAAAAAGAAAACCGCAATTTAGCAAGTTTTGGAAGGTTTAGTTTTCACGCCGTACAACTTATGGTAAAAATGACATGTGTTCTTTATTCTTTGGGTCAATATGATTAAAATGACACCCATGATAACATACTTTTCTATTACTGTTTTGCGCTTAAAATTTTTTTTTAACCAAATTAGTACATTTACAATCCCCCTATTTTGAAGATCTATAACTTCTTCATTTTTCCGTATAAGCGGCGGTATGGGGGCTCATTTTTTGTGACATGATCTGTACTTTTTATTGATACCATATTTGCTTACATAAAACTTTTAATACATTTTATATTTTTGGGGGGGATTTTTTTCGTTTTTTACGTTCACGCCTTTCCCCATACGGTATCATTAATAGTTCGGATATTTATGCACGTGGCGATACCAAATATGTATATAAAATATTTATTTTTTTATACTTTTTGGGCGTGAAATAGGGAAAATGGGACAATTTATGTTTTTATTGAGGGGCGGGGGTTTCAAATTTTTTAACTTTTGTTTTTTACTTTTTTTTACTTAAATTTTTACACTTTAATAGATTGCTAATACTTTTCAGTGCTATCGGCTATCTTCTGCTCTGGTCTGCTCAATCACAGACCAGAGCAGAAGACCCGTGGAAGGCAGCGGTGGCAGGTGAGGGGACCTCCGGCTTCCATGCTGGATGATCATCCATTTTAGTGACTGCAATGCTGCAGATGCCGTGATCTGTATTGATCATGGCATCTGAGGGGTTAATGGTGGACATCCACGCGATTGCGCATGTCTGCCATTACCGGCGGGTTCCTGGCTGCTATCAGCAGCCGGGACCTGCCGCGCATGACCCGAGCATCGCTCCAATGCTCACGATTATGCATAGGACATAAATGTACGTCCTGGTGCGTTAAGTACTAGCTCATCAGGACGTACATTTACGTCCATCGTCATTAAGGGGTTAAGGACCCTTTACGCCCGTGGGCATTTCGGGGACCGGGATGACTGATGATATCTATCAGCAGGCACCCTGTGCAGACCCCCCCCCCCCCCCAGTGTCGGTGATCGCCGCAAATCGCTGGTCAATTCAGACCTGTGATTTGCTGCAGTTCCGGGTTAATTGAGTCTCTGTTGACCCGGTTACCCAGAAAAAAAGGGTGAATGGGGCTGAACAGGGCTGTCCCCATTCACCCTTATCCAGCAGGAGTGAGGTGGCACGGGTGCTGGGCGGATCGGGGCGGTAATTGGGGCCAGCGGGTGTCTCATACCCCTCCCTGGTCCGGCGGGGGTCCCCTCAGGAGCAGCGGTGGTCCCGGCGGCAGGAGTGGTGGCAGCAGCGGCGGCGGTCCGGGCGATAGGATACAGCAGGAGGTGAGGTCTTTTTACCTCCTGCTGTTGCTTAGTAACAACTTTCAGCATGCACAGCCAAAGGGCATGCTAGGAGTTGTAGTTTTGCAACAGCTGGAGGTTTGCCACCCCATGTGAATGTACAGGGTGCATTCACATGGGAGGGGGTTTACAGCAAATTTTCTGCTGCAAGTTTGAGAAGCGGCAAATTTTCTGCCGCAGCTCAAACTCCCAGCGAGAAACTCACTGTAAACTTCTGCCCGTGTGAATGTACCCTAAAAACACTACACTACACAAAATAAAAAGTAAAACACTACATATACATATACCCTAGGCATGCTGGGAGTTTTGCAACAACTGGAGACACTCTGTTTGGGAAACACTGCCTTAGGATATTTTGGTGGCAGATGCAAATCCCAAAAATAGGCCTCAATTGCGCATGGCGCTCTCTCGTTTTGGAGCCCTGTCGTATTTCAACAAAACAGTTTAGTGCCACATTTGGGAGAAATGTGAAATCATGATGTCATGATCAGCTAGAACGCAAGCGAAGGTCCCCTTACTTGCCTCCGTCGCGTCCGATCGGCGATTGATTGCTCCAAGCCTGAAATCAAGGCTTGAGCAATCGACCGCCGATAACACTGATGTTTGCCGTGTCAATGCACGGCAATGATCTGTGTATGACATCAGTATGTGCAGTGTAATAGCCACTAAGAGGGGAGGGGGGCTATGTCACTGCAAAAAGAAAAGTGTCAAAAAAGGTCATAAAGATCATTTATCACCTTCCCTAATAAAAGTTTGAATCACCCCCTTTTCCCATTTAAAACAAACTGTGTAAATAAAAATAAACTTATATGGTATCGCCACATGCGGAAATGTCCGAACTATAAAAATATTTAATTGACTAAACCGTACGGTAAATGGCATACACGCAAACAAATTCCAAAGTCCAAAATTGCGTATTTTTGGTCGCTTTTTATATTGTGAAAAAAATGAATAAAAAGCGATCCAAAAATGGTACCAATAAAAACTTCAGATCATGGCCCAAGAAATGAGCCCCCATACTGGCCCGTACATGGAAAAATTAAAAAGTTATAGGGGTCAGAAAATGACAATTTTAAACATATACATTTTCCTGCATGTAGTTATGATTTTTTTTAGAAGTACGACAAAATCAAACCTATATAAGTAGGGTATCATTTTAACCGTATGGACCTACAGAATAAAGATAAGATGTCATTGTTACTGAAAAATGCACTGCGTAGAAACAGAAGCCCCCAAAAGTTACAAAATGGCATTTTTTTCTTCAAATTTGTCACACAATGAATTTTTTTCCGCTTCACCGTGGATATTTTAGTAAAATTACTAATGTTACTGCAAAGTAGAATTGGTGGTGCAAAAAATAAGCCATAATATGGAATTTAAGGTGCAAAATTTAAAGGGTTATGATTTTTAGAAGGTGACAAGGAAAAAATGAAAATGCAAAAACTGAAAAAACCTGCATCCTTAACCAGTTAAGGACCCAGGGCATACAGGTACGTCCTGAGGCCCTGGTACTTAAGGACCCAGGACGTAAATGTACGCCCGTGGAAATTTCGGCCCCCTGATATCCATCAGCAGGCACCCCGCACAAATGCCCAGGGGTTCATCAGATCACCCCCCCCCCCCCCCCATGTCGGCGATCACACCGGCAATTTGCAGCGATTCTGGTGATTCGGGTCATGTGTGACCCGCTGACCCAGAGATACATGGTGATCACCTCCTGTATCTATGGGGAGGAGGAGATTTTGTCACCCCCACCCCCCCCCCGCAGGATCGCCGGACGGGCAATAGCAGCTGGCAGATGGGGTTAATGACCTCTTTTCGCTGCTCTGACAGCTTACTGAGTTCAGTCAGTGGGCAAAGCTGCAAGAAGGAGCCAGGGACCCCCCCTCTGCTGAGATCGGAGCCCCTCAGAGAAGAAGACATCTCTTTAGAGCAGGGAAAGAATAAACTAAAGCTACAGTAAGGACTGTAAAAAAAAAAAAAGTTAAAAAAAGTTAAAAACATAATTTCCCCCATCCGACCCCCTAATAGGTCCTCAAGGGTCGGAAAAATTTACACAAAGCACACACTATGTACGCCCCCCCCCTCTGCCACCGTACCGTAGAAAAAAGGCGATGGCTCGCCGGGCATCTTCGGTGGAGGAGGCATACGTTTTACTACGCTGGTACTGATGATGAGTCCCCTGTACAGTGGCGGAGACGCCGCCAGGCAAGGCCACGCACCCCCATGATAGTGACTGACACTAGTACGAGCATCCATGTCGCTCGTACTAGGAGTCTGACCGCCCCAGACAAGTGAACCGGAGCCCTCTTCCGGTGAACCTGTCTGGAGACCCCCAGAGACTTATCAGCCACGGATTCCTGAGTTTGTTTGCGACTCAGGAATCTGGATTGACCCAGCTAGATTCACTTAAATTGACTTTTTTAGTTATTTTTTTAGGGACAGCTTTGTCAATCTAATGGTGGAGCAGACGAATCTGTACGCCCAGCAGTTCATCGCCCACCACTCAGATTCTTTTTTGGCCAGGTCCAATAAATGGTACGCCATTGATGCAGCAGAAATGAGGACATTTTGGGGCCTCTTGCTGCACATGGGCCTGGTCAAAAAGCCAAGTGTCAGACAGTACTGGAGCGGGGACATCCTATACAAGACCCTGATTTACAGTATGGTCATGACATGGAAGCGGTTCGAGGCCATTCGGAAATGCCTCAATTACTCTGATAATGCGGCATGTCCACCCCGAAGTGATCCCGCCTATGGCCAGCTTTACAAAGTGAGGCCGGTCATCGATTACTTTGGGGCCAAATTTTTGGAGGCCGACGTACCGCTCAGGGAGCTCTCGGTAGATGAGTCTCTTTATCAGTTTTAAGGGGAGACTCATCTTCCGCCAGTATATTCCCTTGAAGCGGGCGCGGTATGGCGTGCAAACTTTGTGAGAGTACCTCCGGGTACACTTACAAGCTTAGAGTGTATGAGGGACGAGATTCCCGTATTGAACCCCCAGAATGTTCCTCTACTCTGGATGTTAGCGGGAAAATCGCTTGGGACCTTGTGCACCCATTACTGGATAAGGGTTACTACCTTTACATGGACAACTTTTATACCAGCATCCCTCTGTTCACATCCCTTGCTGTCAGATCCACGTCCGCTTATGGGACCGTGCGGAAGAACCAGAGAGGCCTCCCTCTAAATTTGATCCAGACACCTATTCCCAAGGGTGAGTCCCGTGCCCTTATCCATGAAAACATGTTGCTGGTCAGGTATAAGGATAAGAGGGATGTCCTTATGCTGACCACAATTCATGGTAATGGCAGCTCACCTGTCCCTGTGCGAGGTACCACAAGACCGGTCCTCAAGCCCGATTGTATTCTGGACTACAATCAGTATATGGGGGGAGTTGATCTCTCTGATTAAGTCCTCAAGCCATAAATGGTCATGCGCAAAACACGGGTATGGTACAAAAAATTTGCGGTCTACATGGTACAGGTTGCCATGAACAACTCTTTTGTACTGTCCCAGAACGCTGGCAATACAGGGACATACTTTCAGCTCCAAGAGGAAGTCCTAAAGGTCCTGATCTTTGGCGACCAGGAAAGAGCAGGTCGGAGTTTCCATGGAACTGAAGTTATAAGTGCCAGGATCGTCCCAGGCCAACACTTTCCAGGTGAAGTCCCCCACACTGGAAAGAAGGGACGATCCCAGAAAAAATGCAGAGTGTGTTAGAGGGGGAAACGGAACGACACCACCACTCAATGTGACACTTTCCCCGATCATCCGGGCCTCTGCATTAAAAACTGCTTCAGGGAGTATAACACTTCCATGCAGTACTAAATTTTCCCTCTTCATTTTAATTTCCCATAATTTGACCCCAATGTACAAAGTCCAGAGTACATTTCAAATTTTAACCCCATAAAACAGCTAAATTGCCCAAAAAGCGCTTTTATAAAAAAAAAAAAAAAAAACCTGATAAGAACTCTGGGGGTATTTTTTTCCAAAAATGGGTCACTGAGTCATTACCATCGGGGACTTTTTTATGTTGCCTCAAATGCGCAGCGCTCTCTTTCCACCGGAGCGGGGTGCGCATTTGAGGAAACAGGTTAGGGACGGCCACACACATCACATTCCCAGAATGATGATTCAGAGCATAGGGTTTAGGGTGGGCATATTTTTTTAGTTTTGGCTATGCTCTGGGTCATGATTCTGGGAACATAACCTTTTTTATAATTTTACGTCCCACTGTATCCCGCTTTAGTAATTTAGTATACCCCATTTTATTAATTTACTCCTTGTAATGCTCCTTGAGGGGGGTTCCCCTGTTCTGGCTCATGGCCCCTGACTGCGCTCCTGCTCTTCCAAGACCAGTGTGCACCCGCAGAGCTGTTTATGCCCAGATATGAGGTATGTTCTTCCTCCAAAGAAATGTATTTACAAAATTGCGGTGACATTTTCTCCTGTTACCACTTGTGAAAATGAAAAATTTGGGGTAACTCCAGCATTTTAGTGTAAAAAAAATCTAATTTTTCCTTTTCACATCCCACTTAAAGGGGTATTCCAGGCAAAAACTTTTTTTTATATATCAACTGGCTCCGGAAAGTTAGACAGATTTGTAAATTACTTCTATTAAAAAATCTTATAGGGGTATTCCAGGAAAAAACTTTTTTTTATATATCAACTGGTTCCAGAAAGTTAAACAGATTTGTAAATGACTTCTATTAAAAAATCTTAATCCTTTCAGTACTTTTGAGCTTCTGAAGTTAAGGTTGTTCTTTTCTGTCTAAGTGTTCTCTGATGACACGTGTCTCGGGAAACGCCCAGTTTAGAAGCAAATCCCCATAGCAAACCTCTTCTAAACTGGGCATTTCCCGAGACACGTGTCATCAGAGAGCACTTAGACAGAAAAGAGCAACCTAAACTTCAGAAGCTCATAAGTACTGAAAGGATTAAGATTTTTTAATAGAAGTAATTTACAAATCTGTTTAACTTTCTGGAGCCAGTTAATATATATATATAAAAAAAATTCCTGGATAACCCCTTTAATCCTTCCAATAGTTATTAGCTTCTGAAGTTGAGTTGCTGTTTTCTGTCTAACTGCTTTCTGATGACTCACGTCCCGGGAGCTGTCCAGCTCCTATAGGGATATTTTCCCATCATGCAAGGGATATTCTCCCATCATGCACAGCTCCCGGGACGTGACATCATCATTGAGCAGTTAGACAGAAAACTTCAGAAGCTAGTAACTATTGAAAGGATTGTTACGCCGAGCGCTCCGGGTCCCCGCTCCTCCCCGGAGCGCTCGCTACACTTCCCTCACTGCAGCGCCCCGGTCGGTTCCACGGACCCGGGGCGCTGCGTTACCACCTCCGGCCGGGATGCGATTCGCGATGCGGGTAGCGCCCGCTCGCGATGCGCACCCCGGCTCCCGTACCTTACTCGCTCCCCGTCAGTTCTGTCCCGGCGCGCGCGGCCCCGCTCCCTAGGGCGCGCGCGCGCCGGGTCTTTGCGATTTAAAGGGCCACTGCACCGCTGATTGGTGCAGTGGTTCCAATTAGTGTTTACACCTGTGCACTTCCCTATATCACCTCACTTCCCCTTCACTCCCTCGCCGGATCTTGTTGCCCTAGTGCCAGTGAAAGCGTTCCTTGTGTGTTCCTTGCCTGTGATTCCAGACCTTCTGCCGTTGCCCCTGACTACGATCCTTGCTGCCTGCCCCGACCTTCTGCTACGTCCGACCTTGCTTCTGTCTACTCCCTTGTACCGCGCCTATCTTCAGCAGCCAGAGAGGTTGAGCCGTTGCTAGGGGATACGACCTGGTCACTACCGCCGCAGCAAGACCATCCCGCTTTGCGGCGGGCTCTGGTGAAAACCAGTAGTGACTTAGAACCGATCCTCTAGCACGGTCCACGCCAATCCCTCTCTGGCACAGAGGATCCACTACCTGCCAGCCGGCATCGTGACAGTAGATCCGGCCATGGATCCCGCTGAAGTTCCTCTGCCAGTTGTCGCTGACCTCACCACGGTGGTCGCCCAGCAGTCACAACAGATTGCGCAACAAGGCCAACAGCTGTCTCAACTGACTGTTATGCTACAACAGTTACTACCACAGCTCCAGCAATCATCTCCTCCGCCAGCTCCTGTACCTCCTCCGCAGCGAGTGGCCGCTTCTGGAATACGACTATCCTTGCCGGATAAATTTGATGGGGACTCTAAGTTTTGCCGTGGCTTTCTTTCCCAATGTTCATTACACTTGGAGATGATGTCGGACCAGTTCCCCACTGAAAGGTCTAAGGTGGCTTTCGTAGTCAGCCTGCTGTCTGGAAAAGCCCTGGCTTGGGCCACACCGCTCTGGGACCGCAATGACCCCGTCACTGCCTCTGTACACTCCTTCTTCTCGGAAATTCGAAGTGTCTTTGAGGAACCTGCCCGAGCCTCTTCTGCTGAGACTGCCCTGTTGAACCTGGTCCAGGGTAATTCTTCCGTTGGCGAGTATGCCGTACAGTTCCGTACCCTTGCTTCAGAATTATCCTGGAATAATGAGGCACTCTGCGCGACCTTTAAAAAAGGCCTATCCAGCAACATTAAAGATGTTCTGGCCGCACGAGAAATCCCTGCTAACCTACATGAACTCATCCATCTTGCCACTCGCATTGACATGCGTTTTTCCGAACGGCGTCAGGAGCTCCGCCAGGATATGGACTCTGTTCGCACGAGGCGTTTCTTCTCCCCGGCTCCTCTCTCCTCTGGTCCCCTGCAATCTGTTCCTGTGCCTCCCGCCGTGGAGGCTATGCAGGTCGACCGGTCTCGCCTGACACCCCAAGAGAGGACACGACGCCGCATGGAGAATCTCTGCCTGTACTGTGCTAGTACCGAACACTTCCTGAAGGATTGTCCTATCCGTCCTCCCCGCCTGGAAAGACGTCCGCTGACTCCGCACAAAAGTGAGACAGTCCTTGATGTCTACTCTGCTTCTCCACGTCTTACTGTGCCTGTGCGGATGTCTGCCTCTGCCTTCTCCTTCTCTGCTGTGGCCTTCTTGGACTCTGGATCTGCAGGAAATTTCATCTTAGCCTCTCTCGTCAACAGGTTCAACATCCCGGTGACCAGTCTCGCCAGACCCCTCTACATCAATTGTGTAAACAATGAAAGATTGGACTGTACTATACGTTTCCGCACGGAGCCCCTTCTAATGTGCATCGGATCTCATCACGAGAGGATTGAACTGTTGGTCCTCCCCAATTGCACTTCTGAAATCCTTCTTGGACTTCCCTGGCTTCAACTCCATTCCCCAATCCTGGATTGGTCCACTGGGGAGATCAAGAGTTGGGGGCCCTCTTGTTCCAAGGACTGCTTAAAACCGGTTCCCAGTAAACCTTGCCGTGTCCCTGTGCTTCCTCATGTAACCGGTCTCCCTAAGGCCTATATGGACTTTGCGGACGTTTTTTGCAAAAAACAAGCTGAGACTCTACCTCCTCACAGGCCTTATGATTGTCCCATTGACCTCCTCCCGGGCACTACTCCACCCCGGGGCAGAATCTATCCTCTGTCCGTCCCAGAGACTCTTGCCATGTCTGAATACGTCCAAGAAAATTTAAAAAAGGGCTTTATCCGTAAATCCTCCTCTCCTGCCGGAGCCGGATTTTTCTTTGTGTCCAAAAAAGATGGCTCTCTACGTCCTTGCATTGACTACCGCGGTCTTAATAAAATCACGGTTAAGAACCGCTACCCCCTACCCCTCATCTCTGAACTCTTTGATCGTCTCCAAGGTGCCCATATTTTTACCAAACTGGACTTAAGAGGTGCTTATAATCTCATCCGCATCAGAGAGGGGGATGAATGGAAAACGGCATTTAACACCAGAGATGGACACTTTGAGTATCTGGTCATGCCCTTTGGTCTATGCAACGCCCCTGCCGTCTTCCAAGACTTTGTTAATGAAATTTTTCGTGATCTACTATACTCCTGTGTTGTTGTATATCTGGACGATATCCTGATTTTTTCTGCCAATCTTGAAGAACACCGCCAGCATGTCCGTATGGTTCTTCAGAGACTTCGTGATAATCAACTCTATGCCAAAATAGAGAAATGTCTGTTTGAATGCCAATCTCTTCCTTTTCTAGGATACTTGGTCTCTGGCCAGGGACTACAAATGGACCCAGATAAACTCTCTGCCGTCTTAGATTGGCCACGCCCCTCCGGACTCCGTGCCATCCAACGTTTTTTGGGGTTCGCCAATTATTACAGGCAATTTATTCCACATTTTTCTACCATTGTGGCTCCTATTGTGGCTTTAACAAAAAAAAATGCCGATCCCAAGTCTTGGCCTCCTCAAGCGGAAGACGCCTTTAAACGACTCAAGTCTGCCTTTTCTTCGGCTCCCGTGCTCTCCAGACCTGACCCATCTAAACCCTTCCTATTGGAGGTTGATGCCTCCTCAGTGGGAGCTGGAGCTGTCCTTCTACAAAAAAACTCTTCCGGGCATGCTGTTACTTGTGGTTTTTTTTCCAGGACCTTCTCTCCGGCGGAGAGGAACTACTCCATCGGGGATCGAGAGCTTCTAGCCATTAAATTAGCACTTGAGGAATGGAGGCATCTGCTGGAGGGATCAAGATTTCCAGTTATTATTTACACCGATCACAAGAACCTCTCCTACCTCCAGTCTGCCCAACGGCTGAATCCTCGTCAGGCCAGGTGGTCTCTGTTCTTTGCCCGATTTAATTTTGAAATTCACTTTCGGCCTGCTGATAAAAACATTAGGGCCGATGCTCTCTCTCGTTCCTCAGATGCCTCTGAAATTGAACTCTCTCCTCAACACATCATTCCTCCTGACTGCCTGATTTCCACTTCTCCAGCCTCCATCAGGCAAACTCCTCCAGGAAAGACCTTTGTTTCTCCACGCCAACGCCTTGGGATCCTCAAATGGGGTCACTCCTCCCATCTCGCAGGTCATGCGGGCATCAAGAAATCTGTGCAACTCATCTCTCGCTTCTATTGGTGGCCGACTCTAGAGACTGATGTGGTGGACTTTGTGCGAGCCTGCACTATCTGTGCCCGGGATAAGACTCCTCGCCAGAAGCCCGCTGGTTTTCTTCATCCTCTACCTGTCCCCGAACAACCTTGGTCTCTGATTGGTATGGATTTTATTACTGACTTACCCCCATCCCATGGCAACACTGTTATTTGGGTGGTCGTTGATCGATTCTCCAAAATGGCACATTTCATCCCTCTTCCTGGTCTTCCTTCAGCGCCTCAGTTGGCTAAACAATTTTTTGTACACATTTTTCGTCTTCACGGGTTGCCTACACAGATCGTCTCGGATAGAGGCGTCCAATTTGTGTCTAAATTCTGGAGGGCTCTCTGTAAACAACTCAAGATTAAATTAAATTTTTCTTCTGCATACCATCCTCAATCCAATGGACAAGTAGAGAGAATTAACCAGATCTTGGGTGACTATTTACGACATTTTGTTTCCTCCCGCCAGGATGACTGGGCAGATCTTCTACCTTGGGCCGAATTCTCGTATAATTTCAGAATCTCTGAATCTTCCTCCAAATCTCCGTTTTTCGTGGTGTACGGCCGTCACCCTCTTCCCCCCCTCCCTACCCCCTTGCCCTCTGGTCTGCCCGCTGTGGATGAAATTTCTCGTGATCTTTCCACCATATGGAAAGAGACCCAAAATTCTCTCTTACAGGCTTCTTCTCGCATGAAGAGATTCGCAGATAAGAAAAGAAGAGCTCCTCCCATTTTTTCCCCTGGA
Organism: Hyla sarda; assembly: GCF_029499605.1. Taxonomy (NCBI): domain Eukaryota; kingdom Metazoa; phylum Chordata; class Amphibia; order Anura; family Hylidae; genus Hyla; species Hyla sarda. Next base: position 30,033 of record NW_026610440.1, on the reverse strand, counting down.
GACAAGGTATGGCTCTCCGCTAAATATGTCCGTTTCCGTGTCCCGAGCTATAAGTTGGGACCACGCTATCTTGGTCCTTTTAAAGTTTTGTGTCAAATTAATCCTGTCTCTTACAAACTTCTTCTTCCTCCTTCTCTTCGTATCCCTAATGCCTTTCACGTCTCTCTTCTTAAACCTCTCATCCTCAACCGTTTTTCTCCTAAATCTGTTCCTCCCACTCCTGTTTCCGGCTCCTCGGACATCTTCTCTGTCAAAGAGATTTTGGCCTCTAAAAAGGTCAGGGGAAGAACTTTTTTTTTAGTGGATTGGGAGGGTTGTGGTCCAGAAGAGAGGTCCTGGGAACCTGAGGACAATATCCTGGACAAAAGTCTGATCCTCAGGTTCTCAGGCCCCAAGAAGAGGGGGAGACCCAAGGGGGGGGGTACTGTTACGCCGAGCGCTCCGGGTCCCCGCTCCTCCCCGGAGCGCTCGCTACACTTCCCTCACTGCAGCGCCCCGGTCGGTTCCACGGACCCGGGGCGCTGCGTTACCACCTCCGGCCGGGATGCGATTCGCGATGCGGGTAGCGCCCGCTCGCGATGCGCACCCCGGCTCCCGTACCTTACTCGCTCCCCGTCAGTTCTGTCCCGGCGCGCGCGGCCCCGCTCCCTAGGGCGCGCGCGCGCCGGGTCTTTGCGATTTAAAGGGCCACTGCACCGCTGATTGGTGCAGTGGTTCCAATTAGTGTTTACACCTGTGCACTTCCCTATATCACCTCACTTCCCCTTCACTCCCTCGCCGGATCTTGTTGCCCTAGTGCCAGTGAAAGCGTTCCTTGTGTGTTCCTTGCCTGTGATTCCAGACCTTCTGCCGTTGCCCCTGACTACGATCCTTGCTGCCTGCCCCGACCTTCTGCTACGTCCGACCTTGCTTCTGTCTACTCCCTTGTACCGCGCCTATCTTCAGCAGCCAGAGAGGTTGAGCCGTTGCTAGGGGATACGACCTGGTCACTACCGCCGCAGCAAGACCATCCCGCTTTGCGGCGGGCTCTGGTGAAAACCAGTAGTGACTTAGAACCGATCCTCTAGCACGGTCCACGCCAATCCCTCTCTGGCACAGAGGATCCACTACCTGCCAGCCGGCATCGTGACAAGGATTAAGATTTTTTAATTTACAAATCTGTTTAACTTTCCGGAGCCAGTTGATATATAAAAAAAAGTGTTTTCCCGGAATACCCCTTTAATGAACATTTATCAAACACTTGTGTGGTGTTAAGGCTCACTGTACCCCTTGTTACAAGCCTTGAGGGGTGTAGTTTTCAAAATAGTATGCCATGTTTTTTATTTTTTTTTGCTGTTCTGGCACCATAGGGGCTTTCTAAATGCCACATGCCCCCCCCCCCCCCATTTCAGCAAAATTTGCAAATGTGACTCCTTCTGAGCATTGTAGTGCGCCTGCAGTGCACTTTATGTACACATATGGGGTATTTCCATACTCAGAAAAGATAGGGTTACACATTTTGTGGTGTATTTCTCCTTGTAAAAATTTAAAATTTGGGGAAAAAACTGAATTTTTGTGAAAAATTAATAAAAAATCATTCACACATCCAAAGTTGTCAAACATCTGTGGGGTGTTAAGGCTCACTGTACCCCTTGTTATGTTCCTTGAGTGGTGTAGTTTCCAAAATAGTATGCCATGTGGGGTTATTTTTGCTGTCCTGGCACCATAGGGGCTTCCTAACTGCGACATGCCCCCCAAAAACCATTTCAGCAAAATTTGCTTTCCAAAAGCCAAATGTGACTCCATCTCATCTTAGCATTGTAGTGTGCCAGCAGAGCACTTGATGTCCACACATGGGGTATTTCTATACTCAGAAGAGATGGGGATACAAATTTGGGGGGGGGGGGGCATTTTCTCCTATTACGCCTTGTAAAAATTCAAAATTTGGGGGAAAACCAGCATTTTAGTGAAAAAAAAATCCCTTACACATCCAACTTTAACGAAAAGTCGTCAAACACCTGTGGGGTGTTAAGGCTCATTGTACCCCTTGCTACATTCCTTGAGGAGTGTAGTTTCCAAAATAGTATGCCATGTGTTTTTTTTTTTTGGTTTTTTTTGTTGCTGTCCTGGCACCATAGGGGCTTCCTAAATGGGACATGCCCCCCAAAAACCATTTCAGCAAAATTTGCATTCCAAAAGCCAAATGTGACTCCTCTTCTGAGCATTGTAGTTCGTCCGCAGTGCCCCTGATGTCCACATATGGGGTATTTCCAGTCTCAGAAGAGATGAGGTTACAAATTTTGGTGGTCATTTTCTCCTATTACCCCTTGTAAAAATTTCAAATTTGGGGGAAAACTAGCATTTTAGTGAAAAAAAAAATCATTTACACATCCAACTTTAACGAAAAGTCGTCAAATACCTTTAGGGTGTTAAGGCTCACTGTACCCCTTGTTATGTTCCTTGAGGGGTGTAGTTTCCAAATAGTATGCCATGTTTTTTTTTGCTGTTCTGGAACTATAGGGGCTTCTTAAATGTGACATGTCCCCCAAAAAACATTTCAGAAAAGCTCACTCTCCAAAATACCACTGTCGCTCCTTCCCTTCTGAGCCCTCTACCCCTTGTAAAAATTAAAAAAAACTGGGTCTACAAGAACTTGCCAATTTTCTCCTTCAATTTGCTGTTATTCTTGTGAAACACCTAAAGGGTTAACAAACCTTTAGAATGGAATTTTTAATACTTTTCAGTGGTGCAGTTTTTATAATGGGGTCATTTATGGTATATTTTTAATAAGAAGGCCCTTCAAATCCACTTCAAAACTGAACTGGTCCCTGAAAAATGTAGATAAATTTTTTTTTTTTTTAAATTGGAAAAGTGCTGCTATACTTTGAAGCCCTCTGATGGACTCGGGGGGGGGGGGGGGGACCCCCCGCGATCTCCTGCACGGGACCACGGCTCGCGGCCGACACACCTCCTCCATGTATCTCTGTGGGAGAGGCAGGGAGGCAGCCTTCGTGCCTCCCTGCCTCTCCCATAGAACTGTATGGGGAGGGGGTGTACTGTTGCTGATTGGTTACTGTCTGTTAGGATGTTAGGCTACGCTAAAGTTTTTTCTCTGTATAATATACTAAATATTTGCTGCAGAGTTCAGTTAAGAGAGATTTATTGCATAATGTGAAGCCCTCCTGTATTGAACTAAAATTCTCTGTTGCTGGCACCACAATAGCAATTATCATTTATGGCAAATGCCCCGCAACTTCCCTACCAGACACAACCCAATCTATAATTATGGCTTCTTTTTAATTAATCTATGATAATGTTAACACACATTAACCTCTTAAGGACTCAGGGTGTATGGGAAGGGGGCGTGACAGCGGTCGCACCCCCTTCCCATAGACTTTCGTTGAGGGGGCGGGCGAGACGTCACGAGGGAGCGGGCGAGACGTCACGAGGGGCCGGGCGTGATGTCACGCCCGGCGGCTGCGAACACGGAAGCCCGCACACAGCGTTCGGAGTAATGAGCTTCCGGATGCTGTGAGCGGAGCTCCGAACTGCAGGGCAGCGCACAACCCCTTTAATACAGAGCAGAGTTCATTTTCTAAAACTTCTTTTGCATATATTGGTGAAATACACAGTAAAGAGGCTCCAGATTATTTCAGGCTAGATATTTCTTTATCTTACTATGGGCATAACGGCTGCCCGGGCATGCTGGGAGTTGACGTTTTGCAGCATCTGGAGGGCCACAGTTTTGGACAACTGATTTAACACATGATTGAACCAGTGCAATGCCTGCTCAGATAAAAATTTTCTTGGAAAGTACCCCTTACTGTCCACTAGATGTCTCCCTAAGGTACATTCTGCTTGAATTATGACACAGTCCAATGATCATAATATCTCATTTTCTCAAGTTTATTACAAATGAGGAAAATAATTCCTGCAGCTGTATTTTAAAAAAGAAGTATCTTTTTTCATTTGCTCAGCAGAAATTAAAGCCATAATTTGTAAGAAATGGATATGCGAGTTTTTAATGAAACAGTACTGAGAACCTCATAGTGGAATCTTAGTAAAGATGTCAAGAGGTTGGCACTACTACTTTGCTGCATTGGTAATTTGGGATGAAATCCATCTAGGCCTACAATGCATGCAGAGTCTTGAGGTTTTTTCATATATTCACATTTTGTTATGTTGCAGCCTTGCGCAAAAACTAAAAAAAAAAACTAGTTTTTCCCAATTATTCTATACTTGATGACAAAGTGGTAACAAAATGTTGGAAATCTTTGCTTTCCTTCCATCCCAACAGCAGCACAGATGGGGTATTCTACTCCCTGCGAACTGGTAGGACCGATGGAATTATATTGACAATAATAGGGACAAGCTAAGGACAAATATTTGTCTTGGTGCGCTCTGGTGTCCCTGACATTCCTATGGCCCATGGGCACTGCCATCTTTCTGAAGAGAAGTGCTTCTTTGGCGTCACTTCCGCTTCTAGCCTCAGTGTTTCTCCAGCTTTTTAGGCTATTAATTTTGCGCTTTTTGGCTGGGGAACCACCTTTGGGGCTCTCTCCTAATCTACTGGTCTCTTATAAATCAGAATTTTATGTCTATTCTGAATAGCAAAGTTTTTTCCTATAGCTCTGCCCCTTTGCCTATTTAACCCCTTAAGGACCAGGGGGTTTTCCGTTTTTGCACTTTAGTTTTTTCCTCCTTACCTTTAAAAAATCATAACCCTTTCAATTTTGCACCTAAAAATCCATATGATGGCTTATTTTTTGCACCACCAATTCTACTTTGTAATGACGTCAGTCATTTTACCCAAAAAGCTACGGCGAAGCGGGAAAAAAAATCATTGTGAGACAAAATTGAAAACAAAAACGCCATTTTGTAATTTTGGGGGCTTCTGTTTCTACGTAGTACATTTTTCGGTAAAAATTACACATTCTCTTTATTCTGTAGGTCCATACGATAAAAATGATACCCTACTTATATCGGTTTGATTTTGTCATACTTCTGAAAAAAATCATAACTACATGCAGGAAAATTTACACGTTTAAAATTGTCATCTTCTGACCCCTATAACGTTTTTATTTTACCGCGTATGGCTATGGGCTCATTTTTTGCGCCGTGATCTGAAGTTTTTAGCGGTACCCTTTTTGTATTGATCGGACTTGTCGATCACTTTTTATTCATTTTTTCATGATATAAAAAGTGACCAAAAATACACTATTTTGGAATTTGGATTTTTTTTGCGCGTACGCCATTGACAGTGTGGTTTAATTAACGATATATTTTTATAATTCGGACATTTACGCACGCGACGATACCAGATATGTTTATTTTTATTTACACTGTTTTTTTTTTTTCATGGGAAAAGGGGGGTGATTCAAACTTTTAATAGGGAAGGGGTTAAGTGATCTTTATTCACTTTTTTTTTTTTTTTGCACATTTTTTTTGCAGTGTTATAGCTCCCATAGGGACCTATAACACTGCACATACTGATCTTTTACATTGATCACTGGTTTCTCATAGGAAATGCCTGGATCTCAGGCACTGAGCAGTCATTCGGCGATCGGACACCAGGAGGCAAGGTAGGAGACCCTCCTCGTGTCTAACAGCTGTTCGGGATGCCGCAATTTCACCGCGGCGATCCCGAACAGCTCCCGCTGGCATGGTTTCACTTTCACTTTAGATGCAGCGTTCAACTTTGAATGCTGCGTCTAAAGGGTTACTAGCGCACGGCACCGCGATCAATGCCGCGCACTATTAGCCACGGGTCCCGGACGTTGTTAGAGGCCGGGCCCGACCCGCTATGAAAGGGAAAGCACTCAGGACGTACCGGTACGTCCTTGGTCCTTAAGGGGTTAAACCTGCCTCTCAGAGTATTCAACCTCTTTGAGCGCAGTGTTATAGGTTTACCTCCTGCCCTATATTTCTGAGTTTTCCATCTATCTTGTGATAGTTGCCTGCCATCTTTACTATTAGCATTGGAGTATCTAGTAGTTCCATACTAATGTTTTCCAGTAATATTTGGTTGGTTTCCGGCCTTGATAATTTGTTTGCTCCTTAAAAGATCTTTTTGTTGTTTTTTTTATATATAAAGAAGATCCTTTGTAATACATGTTCTTCTCCTCAGCAGTTGTCCACTGGCAACGTGTCTACTCATTGTGATACTTCCAGGAGAAAGGCTATGGCTAAGTGCACGCATTTAGTTAGCCATAATTGTCAAGCACCTCTTGAGGATGCTTATGAGTTTTCCCGCTGCCCTAGTTGCAGGGAAAAAACTCAGCCTCAGCTTCAGCAGGAACCCTCCATCCATGACCTCTACGTCTGGGTTAAGGATTACATGCAGTCCAACATGTCTACATATGAACGCTAATTATGAGGAGCTGAAACAGGCCATTGGCCAGAAGAGAGTGAGGACTTTGTTTCCCCAGTGGCCTATGGAAATTTCAGGAGCTGATTCAAGACACCAGGAGTCAAGGTCTTCATCTTCGGAAGATGTTGATTCCTTTTCATATTTCTTTCCTCTGGAGAAGACTCAGAGGTTATTAAAGTCCATCAGGTCGGGGGACCATGATGTTGACATGTAAAAGCCCCAAATCTGCCTCTAGGGGGCCTAGGGCCTTTAAAGCGGACAAGACCCTGATCTCAATGATGAAAACAGAGTGGAAAAAGCCAGAAAAGGGTCCAGTCTTGTCTAAATGTTTCAAGACAATTTTTCCTATCCAGGAGGACCAACTGTCCTCTTGCCAAGCTTTTGAAAAGAACCATGGTACAGGCAGACAATGGGTCTAGTCTGCAGGACCTGATGGATAGGAAAGCCAACTGCGCCTTTCCGCGTACTTATTCATACTCTTCAGCTTTGATTGCTATTGCCACCTCCGAGGTGACTAATTTTCTGAAGAATCGCCTTTAAATCCAGACGGATATTGATCAGAAGGTTCCTAGAGATTACATCTTGACCTCCTTCAAAACAGTCAATCTAGGTATAGATTTCCTTTGTGATGCTGCCCCAGAGCAGCTTAAATTGGCTTCAAAATCGATGGCCCTGGCACCTGTTGGTCATCTCCCCCTCTGGCTAAAGCCTTGGAAGGCAGACAGTGCTTCCAAACATGATTTGTGTAGATTGCCTTTTGAACCTGGCAGGTTGTTCAGCGCAGAGCTTGAAGGGAAGGGCTGTCTTATAAGAAAGGCAAGGGTTTTCCTCACCAGCCCTTTCGCGGTCAGGGCAGGGCAGGCGTTATGGGGGAAGGTCTGTTCCCCAATCCAGATCCTAAAGAGAGTGGGATTGCAACGTTGTGGTGCTAAGCGCACCTGAGGCTACAAAGATAAAAAGCCGCTCTGACTTTGGACCTCCCCGAGGCTCTGGGATTGTAGCCGGTGTGACCCTTCCCATCACTCATCCTGCTTGGATTCTCCACATTGCAGATCCTTGGGTCCTAAGAATTATCAAGGATGGTTATCTGATTTAGACTCTATTCCTCCCAGCAAGTTTGTGAGAACAAGACTCCTTCCTCGTTCCAAGCAACTTTTTTTGGGAAACCTATAGCCTGGAATATTTCCAGAAGGGTGCTCTAGAGGAAATTTCTCTTCCAGAGCAAGGAGCAGGGATCTACTTTCCAGTCTTCCTGGTTCCCAAAACAACAGGGGACTGGAGGATGATTATAGAACTGCGATTTATGAATCGGTTCGTAAAGCGCAAGTGCTTTCGGATGGAGACTATTCAGTCTGTGGTCAACTTACTTTCCCCAGGCTACCTGTTTACTCTGGATCTAAAGGATTCTTATCTCCACATCCCCATTCATCCTGCTTCCAGGAAATATTTAAGGATCACTGTTCAGGTTGGAGTGGTTTTAAAACACTTCCAGTTTTTAGCCCTCCAATTTGGAATTTCCTCTGCCCCACATACTTTCACCAAAGAAGTGGCAGCTGTAGTTGCTGCCCTGAGGCTCCAAGGGCCTGTGTATTGTTGCTTATCTGGCTGACTGACCTGTCCAAACATCTTCTCATAGCGGTGTCCTTCTGGCCTCAACTAGGTTGATTTATCAATTGTAACATATCCAATTTCTTCCCGGCAACGTCGATGAATTTCCTGGAGTTCATTGTCAATTCAGTGGATATGTCTCTCTGTCTCACTCCAGAAAGGAAATCCCAGGTAGTGGGCCTTGCTCACTACCTCTCATCTCCTCAGAGGGCAACCTTTAGAATGTTATTTAAAAGGTAGGGTCTCGTGTTGGCAACCGCAGACACTGTTCCATGGGCCCTTTGGCATCTTCACCCTCTTTAAGCAGAGGTTCTTGCCAATTGGGATCATGGCCCTCTAGGGCTGAATTAGCTGCACTCCCTGTCTTATCGAGTCCGAGTTTCTCTCAATTGGTGGTGTCACCTGGAGGACGGCAAGTCCCTGATCCAACCCTCTTGGATCATACTTGACACAGACGCCTCCCTGGTAGGTTGGGGTGTGCATATTCTGGAAAGTTCATGGTCTCCTCAGGAGAGATTATTTACATCGAATCTCCTAGACATCAGAGCTATCAGATTACCCCTGTGTCACTTTGCTCCCCTTATCCAGGTCAAAGCAGTGAAAATACAATCAGAAAGCATAATGGCTGTCCTTTACATCAATAAGCAGGGAGGCTCCTCAGAGAGATATGTTTGATCCTGGATTGGGAAGAGATGAACCTCATCCATTTCCCTCCATAGGCTCCCTCAACATAATTGCTGACTGTCTGAGCAGGGGGCTTTTTTTTCGGAGAGTGGTCTCTCCATCCAGATATCATCAAGGAGATTACACTCACATGGGGCATGCCAGTTATAGATCTATGGCCACGAGGTTCAATGCCAAGGTGGAGAAATTTGGCTTCTTGTACAGGAAGGACAACCCAGTGGCAGTAGACGCTCTCTCAATCCCATGGGGGTTCAGGCTGGCCTACATCTTCCCTCCAATTTCCTTGATTCCAAAGTGTTTTGATGAAGACCAGGCAAGACCAAGTTTTGGTGTAATCCCATTCTAGCCCAAAAGAATTTGGTTCACCCATCTCATTTAGATGAGTCAGGGGCAATATTGGAGGCTTCCCCCAGAGTGAGCACTAGTGTCGGGGGAACACTCAGATCTGCTCAAATGTTCAGATGTTCAACCTGACAGCCTGGAGGTTGTACACTCCCTTCCACAAATAGAAGGGCTTTCTGGTGTGGTCTTAAGGACTAGACATGTGCTATTCGTTTTGGACCTAATTCGTAGGACGTAAAACGTTCTAAACAGCAATTATCCAATTAAGTCTGCGGTTTTATGAATGAAAAATTTTCCCATGGCAATTACTATGCATTTCATTGACCAACTAATCCAGTTTAGAAAAGATAGAGGGAAATTGAAAAATGAAAGATGAAAAATTGCTTAGCCAATTTGCCAATGAAACAGGGGGCCTCCAGCTGTTGCAAAACTGCAACTCCCAGCATGCCCAGACAGCCTTTGACTATCAGGGCATGCTGGGTGGGTGTTGTAGTTTTGCAACAGCTGGAGGCACCCTGGTAACAGTAACAGAAACAGTGTTAGCGCAAGTGACATGACATGTTATACATAAATTACCGGACAATCAAACACATTGATCAAACACATCAATCATTCATACAACACTCATTCATTCATTTATTAATTCATTCAACATTACATCATGTATTAATAAATCACATAAAATCATATTAACTTATATATATATATTCGCCAAATTTGCATATTCGTAATATTCGGGTTTTTTTTTGCATATGCGAAAATTTGCATATGTGGAAATTAGCATATGTGTACATTAGCATATGCGAAACATTTGCATATTAAAATTAACATATGCGTAATTTCGCATATGCGGAAATTAGCATATGCAAATTTTCGCATATGCGAAAATGCGCACGCCAGTCTCTCACAGTAGTATTAGAGCCTTCTTTACACCACACAAGCTGGAAGCAGAGAGGGATGATCACTGTGATGTGTACTGTAAAGAAAAGAAAAAAATACGAATATTCGTAATTACGAATATATAGCGCTATATTCGCAAATTCGTGAATATGCGATATTCATGAATAAAATTTGCATTGCGAATATTCGCGAGCAACACTAGTCATCTCCCCCCAGAGCCCAAGGTGGATGTGGATCTTAAATTCATCAATTGGAAAATAACTTTTATCCTAGAGATTACCTCTGCTAAAAGAATCGGTGAATTACAGGCATTCTCTGCTTTGGAACCCTACACAGTTTTTCTACCTGACCGTGTGTTGCTGAAGTTCCTACCGTCATTTGTTCTCAAAGTGCCTACTTTCAAGAATATTAATCAAGCAATCTCTTTACCTGTTTTAGATCCATTTTCATTGCCTCATTATTGCAAGATGTCTCCGTATCTATTCAAATAGAACTAAAGAGTTTAGGAAGCACGAGAACCTTCTTGTTCTCTTTTGTTTTGCCTGTATGGGTCATAAAGCTGCAAAATCTTTCATAGGTAGATGGGTTAGAGAGGCCATCAGAGAATTGATGGTCTCTCAAAATGTTGAGTCTCCTGAGTTTGTAAAAGCTCCTTCAACCACAGCAGTGTCTACATCTTTTGCTGACCCGTTGTCGCACCCGAGCCGACTGACACTCCTGCCGGAGTGCCAGACCAGTGCCGTTTGTGCTAAGCCGGTAAGCGAACGAGGTCCCGAGCGCTGCAACTGCCGCTTGCTCCCCTGCCATCGGAGCCCACGATACGCAACATCTGCGCCCCCTTGCCAACGGGGCTGCTAAGGGAGATCTATCAATCTGTGCCCCCCTTCCACTCATTGGGGCACATGAGGATTATGAGGCTGCGATCCATCCACTACAACAGACCAAGCCAGAAGCAGTGGTGAGAGATACTCCGTATCATTCATTCATCAACTTTTTTTATTAATTTCTTCATTGACTTTATGTTACAATATCCATACGTTTCTTACGGACCTATTTTTATATTGGTATTTTTATTTTTATATATTTTTTTATCTGCAGATTCATGGACTTATTTAAATATTAATTCACACATTTTTTGATACCTCACTAGGGCCCAGTGAGATTTTCATTAGATCAATGCCAGTGTAATGTGATATTTTGCTACTTTTTTGATATTTTGCTACTATTTTATTTATATATATATTACATTTTATATCTGAATTAAAAGCAATTTTTGAATAAACGCTGTTACATCTATCTTTGTCCACACCATTATGCACCATTGGTGAGGTCCTAGAGGCATAAGCTATAGGCTTTTATATATTTGCAAATCTGCCTGGTGGAGCTGTCCTTCAACTTTCATCATCCACTATAGGCTTGATTCTAGAATTGCTAGCTATTCATCCTTTGGCCACACAGATTTATCCGCTGCCAGGCAAATAGGGTTTCTTCAAATCTCTGTCTGTGCTGCTGTTGGAACGTAAGGGAATCATTAATTTCTAATGATAATTTGTTTTCCCTTAGTCCTGACAGCAGGACACAAATATCCCACCCTATTTTACATAGTTCCATTTTTATTGTTTTCTCTTGTTTAATACACAAGGGACTGAGGGTGATCTCCCTCTTCATAAGGCATGTGTGTGTGTGTGTGTGTGTGTGTGTGTGTGTGTGTGTTTTCAAATGTGCTGATGTTAGGACTAAGGGAAAACAAATTGTCATTAGAATGTAACGATAATGTATTGAAAAAGAAAATATTGCATTCAAAATATTAAAGTATTCAGGCCCTTTACTCAGTACTTGGCTGAAGCATTTTTGGTGGCGGTTACAGTCTCCTTTAGACCAAAAATCATCAATTCTGGACTTTGGCATTTATTTATGTATACACCATTGTCCGTGCACTTTATTTAATTAAAGATATATTTTAATAGTTAGGACATTTACACAAGTGACGACACCACATATAAACTGATCAGACACCGCAGTTTTGCTGTGGTGGACCTGATCTGCTCAGAGTGTGTTTTAGATGAATGTCCATTCTACAGGTACCGTATTTTCCGGCATATAAGACGACTTTTTAACCCCGTAAAATGTTCTCAAAAGTCAGGGGTCGTATTGATTATCCATACCCCGGTAGTTCCGGCTGAGATTAACTTCCCCTGTCACATTCGGGACATCCCTGTGTCCCGAAGGTTCTTTTCGGGACACAAGGATGTCCCAGTTACTTTTCTGTGGCCCCGCGTTAACTCAGGGGCCACCAAGAGGTAGCACACGCAGGGACGTCACTGATGTCCTGTGCGTGCGCCTATAGTAACAGAATAGAGGAGCAGAGCAGCGAGGACGTGGGGGCATGGTAAGTTACCAGCACATCATCTTCATTGCAATGATCACCGCTCCTCCGGTCCCGGGACCTACTGCTATGGCAGTAGATCGTGACCCCGGACCATAGGAGTGGTGGTCGCAGCACTCAAGTGGGACAGTACACAGACATACAGCCTCCAGCCATACACTGTATATGGCTGAAGGCTGTATGTCTGTGGTGGAACTATACTGCCAACCTAATGTGGGGGAACTACAGCCTAATGTGGAGGGAACTATACTGCCAACCTAATGTGGGGGAACTACAACCTTATGTGGGGGAGCTATACTGCCAACCTAATGTGGGGAACTACAACGTAATGTGGGGGAACTATACTGCCAACCTAATGTGGGGGAACTATACTGCCTACCTAAAGTGGGGGAACTATACTGACAACCTAATGTGGGGAACTATGCTGACAACCTAACGTGGGGGAACTATGCTGACAACCTAATGTGGGGGAACTATGATGACAACCTAATGTGGGGGAACTATGCTGACAACCTAATGTGGGGGAACTATGCTGACAACCGAATGTGGGGGAACTATGCTGACAACCTAATGTGGGGGAACTATTCTGACAACCTAATGAGGGGGGAACAATACTGCCAACCTAATGTGGGGGAACTATGCTTACAACCTAATGTGGGGAAACTATGCTGACAGCCTAATGTGGGGGGGAACTATGCTGCATACCTAGTGTGGAGGGACTATGCTGACAACCTGGTGTGGAGGAACAATGGTAAGGTACTGTTTTGTGGTAGAGGGGTAGTCCTATATGGCGAGTATATCCCAAACTCTATATTTTAACTGTAAAAGTTGGAGGTCGTCTTATACACCCAGTCGTCTTATACGCTGAAAAATATGGTATATATAAAAAACAAACTTGTACTCCCCTCCAGTGCTCCCGCTGTGCCCTGCTTTGGTCCCCGGGTGCAATCCTCTTCCTGAGCTGCAGTGGGACGCCTGGGCCCGGAGTGACATCGGTCCCCAGTGTGTTATGCTGCTGCTTACCTTTTAAATTAGAGGGGCAAAGGTTTAAAAGTAATATCAGGAAGTATTACTTTACTGAGAGAGTAGTGGATGCATGGAATAGCCTTCCTGCAGAAGTAGTGGCTGCAAATACAAAGAAGGAGTTTAAACATGCATGGGATAAGCAGAAGGCTATCCTTCATATAAAATAGAGACAGGTATAAGGCTATCTTTCATATAAAATAGGGCCTGGGACTATTGATAGGATTCAGATTATTGGGCAGACTAGATGGGCCAAATGGTTCTTATCTGCTGACACATTCTATGTTTCTATGTTACCTAGCCGAGAGAAGGACACAACTACTGTCATTGGTTGGCTCAGCAGCAGTATGACACACTGGGCAGCGATGTCACTCTGGGCCCAAAATATGCGGCAGCTCAAAAGTATTACACTGGGGGATCCTGAGTTATATCCTGTAGATCTCTTATTTAAAAATATAAAACATTACAAAAAGAATAAACATCACCATAACAATAATACAAACAACATACACAAAAATGAGTCCATATTAGTCCATAAATGTCCAACCAAGTATCTTCTGGTCCAGCCTCATTCTCACCAAACACACCGCTATAATAAGAACAACTACTAAACACTACTCTACAATAATAATAATACTATTTACAGTAATAATAATAACAACAATAACTAAAAACTGGTCCGGTTGCATCTCCTCACCCAAAATAATAAAAAATAAATATGTGTCAAACCAACAAACACCACAAACAGAAAACAGAATATACATTTTTTATTTATTTTTTCCTCCCTGAGCTGGTCCCGCATCCCATGCCCCCAGTACATGATAGCAGACATCCATGAACCAGTTCAGGAATTTTTTTAATATAAAGTCCCACACAGAAACCCCCCTCCCCCCGTCTACCCACTACCCAACCTAACACTAAACCCCAACACAACCCCTAGAAAAAAAACAATATATACATATATGCACATATACATAAATGTATAAACAACCAATACATACAAAATAATACAAACTATACAAATCAAACAACAAACAACAATAAGGCTTTTCAATCACACAAACCCCTAAAGCTCAAGTTCAGTGCCTGCAAGCCCTATATCAACATATATCTACAGCACAAAACAAAAAGACTAATGTGCCAGCATCAGCCCACCACCAGGGGGAGACAAGAGGCTAAGGCACTTTAAAGGCAGAGCCCCTCCACAGACGAGAGGCCCTGCCAGCACCCAGCCTCTCATACTCCAGAGAACGCACCTTCACCAGGTCACCGAGAATGTTCCTAACCACCTCACCCACAGGGAGGATTTTAAGCTGCGTCGACACTAAACACCGTGCGTGCCACATGTAGTACTTGATCACTGAGCTGACTAGGAATAAATTGCACCGGTCCCAGCCTCCAAGGTTTCTGAATGCCCCGTAAGCCCATTCCGAATAGGAGAGACTGGCCAGCCGAGGCCAACCAATGGAAGCGCCCACCCTGGTGTAAACCTCTGTGTTAAAGGGACAATGAAGCAGAAAATGCTCCATGCTTTCCAGCATGCCTCCGCACTCTCCGCGGGGACATCCCCGGTCATCAGAGCTCCTGCACTTCAGATTGTCCCTTACACACAGTTTCCCATGGAAGCAGCGCCAAGTCAAGTCCCAAAACTTCAAGGGGATCCTGATAGAATTCAAAAGCCCTAAACCAACCTTGAGATCCCGACTTGGGCAGTCCTTGAGCGCCAATGGCCTCTGAAAATTAGAAGACAGGACCCTCTTGTCAAGAAATTTCCTCGGCAGAGACCTAATCTCCCCCATCCCCAGACCCCACCGACGAATAACCTACAGAACCAGGGTAGCATAAGCCGGGAGATGTCCGTGTGGTGTGCGAAGATCCTTCACTTGCCCTCATGTCTTCCATTCCTGGATGAAAGGCCGAAACCATCCCCTACAGGAGGATATCCACGGAGGAGCCCTCTCTGACCAGAGGTTTGCTATATTGGTCTTAAGAAAGGTATCCACTAGGAATACCACGGGGTTGACCATACACAACCCCCCTAGTCTCCTCGTACGGTAAGTAACCTCCCTCTTCACTAGGTTCAGTCTATTCCCCCATAACATTTGGAAGAACACACTGTAGACCCGGGTCCAGAGAGGCTCTGGCAACATGCACACACGGCCCAGATATATCAGCAAAGGTAGCAGGAAAGTTTTGATCAGGTTAACCCTTTCCCTGAGGGTCAAAGACCAACCCTTCCACTGATCCACCTTCTGAGCGGCGATCTTAAGCCTGCTGTCCCAGTTTTGTTTGGGGTAATCCCCTTGGCCAAATTCGATGCCGAGGACTTTTGCAGATTCCTGGGGCTCTGGAAGGGCGTCCGGGAGATCAAAATCAGGATCTCCCCCTCCCAACCAGAGACTCTCACACTTCTCCTGATTGATCTTGGACCCGGATGCCTCTGAGTAGCTGTCCACCTCTGACATCACCCATCCGCCCTCCTCTTGTGAGGAGACAAACACGGTGACATCATCAGCGTACACTACCGCCCTCAGAGCCGAATCCGGCACCGCCAGGTCCATTCTCACCCCCGCCAACGGTCCACAATCAATCCTCCTAAGGAAAGGATCAATTGCAAACACGTACAGCAAAGGGCTCAAAGGACAACCCTGACGGAAACCAGACCCAACCTCAAAAGAGCGGCCAATCCAACCATTCACAAGTGGGAAACTCTCTGCCCCTGCATACAAGGTCTTAAGCCAATCAACAAAGCCCCCCAGCAGGCCATATCTCAGAAGGACAGACCAGAGGTACTCATGGTTAACCCGATCAAACGCTTTTGCCTGATCCAAGGACAGCAAATACCCCTTCCAGTGGCCAGCACTACCCTGCTCCACAGCCTCTCGGACACTGAGCACAGCATTAATGTACTGCGGCCCGGAACAGAGCAATGCTGAGCCCCCGAAAGGAGCTGGGGTGCAAACTCCACCAGCCGGTTAAACAGCACTTTTGCCAGAATCTTTCTGTCCGAATTGAGAAGTGCTATGGGACGCCAATTCTCAATGTGGGACGGGTCTTTACCCTTTGACAGGATGATCAGCGCTGACGTCCTCATTGACTTTGGCAGAGTACCCGAGGATAGACACTCATTAAATACCGCAGTCAAGAGGGGAACCAAAGTGTCCTTAAAGGTCTTATAGAACTCAGATGTTAAGCCATCCGGACCGGGTGACTTCTTGAGGGCAAGCCCATCAATCGCCATCCTGACTTCCTCTGATTTTCTCTGTCAAAACATCTAGAGAGGAGTCTACTCCTTGTTCAGGGACGGTTTCAGCCAAGAAAGCCGATACCTTATCTCGATCTAGATCCTTCCTTCCCAAGAGGTGCGAGTAGAGGGATCTGACGACCTCCAGGATCCCTGATCTGGACCTTTTCAAGGATCCCGTACTATCAATCAGTCCTGGGACTACTTTACTATTCACTGACATCTTGCAATTTCTGTAAGGGTCAGGCGAGCGGTACTTCCCGCTCAAAGGTCTTATCTCCCCTTCTTCCAAGAGAGATGAATTGAGCTTCCAATAGCCTCTGCCCATCCGAGGGGGGTCTCTGTAACACTCAGAGAAAACAAAATTAAACAGTGGTCGAAGAACTCCACCTCAACAACAGACACTGCTGAAGAGATGGCTTCCTCCTTTAAATAAAACCTGTCTATTCTGGACCTACAACTACCCCAATGATAGGTGAATCCCGCGTGACCTGGGGTGTTCCAGATGTGGACATCCACCAGGCGAGCCTCACTCGCTATGCTATTAAGGCCAACGCTATCATAAGTCAGCTTGTTTCTGGAGCCTCCCCTGTCTTGGGGCCTCGTGACAGCATTAAAGTCCCCTCCAAAGACTACCTGCCGACTTGTAAAAAGATAGAGTTTGATCCTCATAAAGAGACACGTCCGGTTCCACTTAGACTGTGGGCAGTAGATGTTAATAAGGCAAAGTTATGTTCCCTTCATGAGGACATCTAAAATCAGGCACCTCCCCATTTCTAACTCGATAGCCTGTCGGCATTCTACCGCTGCAGTAAAAAGGACTGCCACTCCATTATACGGCTCTGCTGCAAGAGACCAGTAGGAGTGCCCATGCCTCCACTCCTGTCTGGCTTTAAATATAGATGACATATCTGTTAACCTGGTCTCCTGCAAAAATAAAATGTCGGCATTCATGCGGCTAAAAAAAATCAAAGGTCGCAAATCGAGCCATATCTGACTTAATGATGGTGACATTAATGGACGCCAGCATCAACGGATAGGGTGTCGCCATCGGGGGTGATAAAGTTAGACAACTTTCTTTTTCCCACTTCCCTTCTCACCCTCCACATCAGAAGAACTCTTCACCCTCTTAAGAGATACTGAAGTATCCATCAAACCAAACACATTTTTGCTTTCCACGTCTCCGGACTCCAAGACAGTTCCTTCTCCCAAGGACATAACCTCCTCAGGAGAAGAGGACTCGGCGCCCCCTGAAAGCCCCACCGTCACCTTCAGAACCTCACCCTCCCCTTCCAAAGAAGTGGAAGAGATGTCCTTGAGGGGTTGGAATCGATTGGAAAGTCCAATCAGAGGTGAGTCAGTTTTGCCTTCCTTTGGCACCTGAACCACCTTTTACCCCGCTTTCGTGTCTCCTTTGCACCGAGTCCACCACAGAACACAGGCTGAGCTGGGTAACTGGGCTCGCACAATGAGCTGACCCTGCCGCTGACTCAGGGTTTACAGGGAGGGGGGTATAGATGTAACTTACCACTTCTTGCTGCTTTGGCTTGGTCTTCTTCTTTTTCTCTTTTGCCCAGATGCCTCGTCTGGAAGCTCATCTCCGAATACCAGGTTCTGAGGGCACACTGGGGATTCCAGCATTCTGATCTGGGCCATCAACGCCCCTCCCTGGCCACTGCTGTCACTGTCCTCCCCTGAGTCGGCAGGTGACACTGCTGGCTGCTGTGCAGAGGGCCCGCTGTACGGGGCCAGCTGGTCTTGCAGGCTACCAGGTGGATCTGGCTGTTGGTCTCCATCCATCTCCTCCGCATCATCCACCTGGCTCTCATGTTGCAGCCCCATCAATCTTCTCTCTTTGTTGTCATCCATTTCCCTGAAGATGTCTTCATTTTCCATTTTCTCTTAATGGTCCACTCATCTCCTGCAAGGCATTGATTTCAGCCATAAGTATTTTTATTTGTGCCTGAATTTCTAGCTTCCTCTTCTTTGGAGTAACATCAGCCCTGGCACGGGCACACCTTAGTTCTTCCTGAAGTCTCCTGGCAGCTTCGCTGGCATCTTCATACTCATGGAGGTGACTTATTACCTGGGTGCCATAGGTGGAAATAGACTCCTGGGTCCTCTGCACTCCCAAGCCTTCCTCTCTGAAGTCGGCTTCACCTCCATGAGTACTCTGCCTTCCTCCAGATGCACTTAGCTTTCTACTGGCAGCACCCAGCTTTCCTAAATTGGGATCTTCATTTCTAGAAACCTTTCGGCTTCTATCCTCTTTGGGGGGAGTTGGAGCCACATTGCTGCAACTCTGGGTGGAATGCCTCACCCCCACATCCTCTGATGTACAGGCCGCTTGCTAGTCTCTCCTTCTCCCCTGCGGCCTATTCCGAGGAGCAGAAGCCTGGGCCTCGCCTCCCTCAGTCATCCCTGGAAACCCACTCCCTCCCTGGGGAGGAAGAAGCAGGCTCCAGGTGGATCAGATGGAAATCCCTGGAGCTCAGGAGGCACAACAGACACACAGCACAGCTGAAGCACGACCACACCCACAACTAATTGATCAAAACTCCAGAGCTGTATGCACTATTCTGCTGGTGAGGTCACTGTGTACATACATAACATTACTTGTCCTGTACTGATCCTGAGTTATATTTCTTTGCAGTCCAGAGCTGCCACGTATATATTAGAAACTGGGGAGCATCACATTAGTCAACTCTGTTTCCTAAGAAGACTAGGTAAGTGACCTGCTGCTTCCACGGAAAGTAATGTGACATGACCTTGCATTTACTGCCATGGATAGATTTTTCCCAATGGGTACCCATCGGACAAACTCTCACTATTTCAGTGAATGCAAGATCACGTTACATTACTTATTCTGTTCTGATCCTCAGTTAGGCTGGGATTACATCATGTTTTTCCCTATACGGGACCGCATATGGCTGGGGGGATCTAAAAACTTGTGCTCCCGTATCCCTGCCATATGCGGTCCCGTATGTAATTCATTTCAATGAGCCAACCGGAGTGGACCGGTCGGCTAATTTTCCCCCATATGTTGACCACGGTTTTAGGTCCGGTAGAAAACCACATACGGGGGAAAATGAGCAGTCCGGTTCACTCCGGTAGGCTCATTGAAATGAATTTCATACGGGACCGCATATGGCAGGGATACGGGAGCACAAGTTTTTAGCTCCCCCCAGCCATATGCAGTCCCGTATAGGGAAAAACGGGATGTGAACCCAGCCTTATATCCTGTATTATACTCTAGAGCCATACTCATTATTCTGCTGGTGTGGTCACTGTGTACATACATTACATTACTTCTTCTATACTTATCCTGAGTTATATCCTGTATTATACTCCAGAGCTGCACTCACTATTCTGCTGGTGGGGCAACTGTGTACACACATTAAATTACTTATCCTGTACTGTTTCAGAGTTAATGCCTGTATTATAGTCCAGAACCACTTTTGGAAAGGGGTACTCCTGTGGAAAACTTTTTTTTTGTTTTAAATCAACTGGTGCCAGAAAGTTAAACAGATTTGTAAATTACTTCTATTAAAAAAATATTAATCCTTCTAGTACTTATTAGCTGCTAAATACTACAGAGAAAATTATTTTCTTTTTGGAACACAGAGCTCTCTGCTGAATCACGAGCACAGTGCTCTCTGCTGACGTCTCTGTCCATTTTAACCCGTTAAGGACTCCTTACCTTTTAAAAATCATAACCCTTTCAATTTTCCACCTAAAAAATCCATATTATGGCTTATTTTTTGCGTCACCAATTCTACTTTGCAGTGACATTAATCATTTTACCCAAAAATTCACGACGAAATGGAAAAAAAAATAATTGTGCGACAAAATGGAAGAAAAAATGCAATTTTGTAATTTTGGGGGCTTCCGTTTCTACGCAGTGCATATTTCGGTAAAAATTACACCTTATCATTATTCTGTAGGTCCATACGGTTAAAATGATACCCTGCTTATATAGGTTTGATTTTGTCGCACTTCTGGAAAAAATCATAACTACATGCAGGAAAATGTATACGTTTAAAAATGTTATCTTCTGACCCCTATAACTTTTTTATTAGCGCCGTGATCTGAGTTTTTACCGGTATGATTTTTGTTTTGATCTGACTTTTTGATCACTTTTTATTCATTTTTTAATGGTATAAAAAGTGACCAAAAATACGCTTTTTTTGACTTTGGAATTTTTTTTGCGTGTACGCCATTGACCGTGCGGTTTAATTAATGATATATTTTTATAGTTCGGACATTTACGCACGCGGCGATACCACATATGTTTATTTTTTTACACTTATTTACACTTATTTTTTTTATGGGAAAAGGGGGCTGATTCAAACTTTTATTAGGGAAGGGGTTAAATGACCTTTAGTAACACTTTTTTTTAACTTTTTTTTTTTTGCAGTGTTATAGCTCCCATAGGGACCTATAACACTTCACACACTGATCTCTTGCACAGATCACTGGCGTGTATTAACACGCCTGTGATCAGTGTTATCGGCGCTTGACTGCTCCTGCCTGGATCTCAGGCACGGAGCAGTCATTCGTCGATCGGACACCGAGGAGGCAGGTAAGGGCCCTCCCGGTGTCCTGTAAGCTGTTCGGGACGCCGCGATTTCACTGCGGCGGTCCCGAACAGCCCGACTGAGCAGCCGGGTCACTTTCACTTTAGAAGCGGCGGTCAGCTTTGATCGTCGCTTCTAAAGGGTTAATACCGCACATCGCCGCGATCGGCGATGTGTGGTATTAGCCGAGGGTCCCGGCCGTTGATGAGTGTCGGGACCGACGCGATATGATGCGGGATCGCGGCACGATCCCGCTTCATATTGCGGGAGCTGGCGCAGGACGTAAATATACGTCCTGCGTCGTTAAGGGGTTAAGAACTGTCCAGAGTAGGAGAAAATCCCCATAGCAAACATATGCTGTTCTTGTTCTGGACAGTTCCTAAAATGGAGAGAGATGTCAGCAGAGAGCACTGTGCTTGTGATGTCAGCAAACACAAAGAGTGTTCCAAAAAGAAAATAATTTCCTCTGTAGTATTCAGCAGCTAATAAGTACTGGAAGGATTACGTTTTTTAATAGAAGTAATTTACAAATTTGTTTAACTTTCTGGCACCAGTTGAATAAAAAAAAAAAATATCCACCAGTATACCCCTTTAACTTTTATATATTAGTTTATTTATTTGGGGCGTGGGTGCAACTTTACGGGCTTGCCTCTGACACAAAAGGAGCTAGCTACAGCTCTGCATTGCCCCAAGCTATCCTCCTATGGACTCCTGACAAAGTCTTATAGGGAGAGAGGACTATGTGATCCTTTTCCTCTAAACTTTACACTAGACTAACTCTAACTTTCCCTTTCTCTCAGTAGAGATGCCGGACCAGAACAAACTCATCCCTCCCCTCTGGAAATTTTCTAGCTATATGTATGTGCATATGTAGGTTAACCCTTCTGCTCTCAATCATACTTGGTGCAATACAGTTTTACATGTGAATGTAAGAAAGCGTTATAAAACAAGTTAAATACAGTCATGGCCGTAAATGTTGGCACCCCTGAATTTTTTTAAAGAAAATGAAGTATTTCTCACAGAAAAGGATTGCAGTAACACATGTTTTGCTATACACATGTTTATTCCCTTTGTGTATATTGGAATGAAACCAAAAAATGGAGGAAAAAAAATAAATTGGACATAATGTCATACCAAACTCCCAATATGGGCTGGACAAAATTATTGGCACCCGTTCAAAATTGTGGAAAAATAAGATTGTTTCAAGCATGTGATGCTCCTTTAAACTCACCTGGGGCAAGTAACAGGTGTGGGCAATATAAAAATCACACCTGAAAGCAGATAAAAAGGAGAGAAGTTCACTTAGTCTTTGCATTGTGTGTCACACTAAGCATGGACAACAGAAATAGGAGAACTATCTGTGGACTTGAGAACCAAAATTGTGGAAAAATATCAACAATCTCAAGTTTGCAAGTCCATCTCCAGAGATCTAGATTTGCCTTTGTCCACAGTGTGCAACATTATCAAGAAGTTTGCAACCCATGGCACTGTAGCTAATCTCCCTGGGTGTGGACGGAGGAGAAAAATTGATGAAAGGTGTCAACGCAGAATAGTCCGGATGGTGGATAAGCAGCCCCAAACAGGTTCCAAAGATATTCAAGCTGTCCTGAAGGCTCAGGGAGCATCAGTGTCAGCACGAACTATACGTCGACATTTAAATGAATTGAAATGCTATGGCAGGAGACCCAGGATGACCCCACTGCTGACACAGAGACATAAAAAAGCAAGACTACATTTTGCCAAAATGAACTTGAGTAAGCCAAAATCCTTCAGGGAAAATGTCTTGTGGACCGATGAGACCCAGAAAGAGCTTTTTGGTAAAGCACATCATTCTATTGTTTACCGAAAATGGAATGAGGCCTACAAAGAAAAGAACACAGTACCTACAGTGAAATATGTTGGAGGTTCAATTATGTTTTGGGGTTGTTTTGCTGCCTCTGGCACTGGGTGCCTTGAATGTGTGCAAGGCATCATGATTTTGGGTTGCACTGTACAGTGCAGTGTCAGAAAGCTGGGTTTGCGTCCGAGATCTTGGGTCTTCCAGCAGGACAATGACCCCAAACATACGTCGAAAAGCACCCAGAAATGGATGGAGAGTTCTGAAGTGGCCAGCAATGAGTCCAGATCTAAATCCCATTGAACACCTGTGGAGAGATCTTAAAATTGCTGTTGGGAAAAGGCGCCCTTCCAACAAGAGAGACCTGAAGCAGTTTGCAAAGGAAGAGTGGTCCAACATTCTGGCTGAGAGGTGTAAGAAGCTTATTGATGGTTATAGGAAGCAAATGATTTCAGTTATTTTTTCCAAAGGGTGTGCAACCAAATATCAAGTTAAGGGTGCCAATAATTTTGTCCAGACCATTTTTGGAGTTTTGTGTGATGTTATGTCCAATTTGCTTTTTTCTTCCCTTTTTTTGTTTATTTCCAATACACACAAAGGGAATAAAAATGTGTATAGCAAAACAAGTGTTACTGTAGACCTTTTCTGTGAGAAATACTTCATTTTCTTGAAAAATTTCCGGGGTCCCAACATTTACGGCCATGACTGTATATGAAAAAAGGACTGACTGGCCAACACCTAACCACAGGCCTTACAGGGATCCCATGGGGACACTGCACATATACTGTTTCATGACACAGTAAAAGACATATCTTGAGGAAGTAAACAGCAATATTTTGTATATTCTAATAAAAACTTTCTGGTTGCATATATGATTGGTCCTTGTGTTTGTAAATGGTTAAATAAAAGCACTATTTTAAGCAGGGTAGGACTGGGACCAAAAATAGGCCCGGGCATTTTAGAATAAGCAGCCCATTTTTTTGGTGACTGTCTGACTGCTGAGACCCCCCCGACCGATCACCTCAGTTTATGTGGCTCTCCAGCTGTTGTAAAGCTTTAATCCCCATTGTGTATGGAGAGCCTCAACAATTATGGAAGTTGTAGTTTTGCTACAGCTGGAGAGCCACAGATTGGGGAACAGTTTAATCCATCATAACTGCAGAACTTAAAATTGACTACAGCTCTGAGACAGGCAGGAAAATACACAATATCAGTGACTACATTTGATGGGTCAGGAGAATACACAATAATATCAGTGACCTGAATCATGTCTTCTCTGTTGGTCTAGACGCCAGGACTTCATCCAGCTACATCTTCTCTGCAGAGTCTGATGCTTGGACATCATTGGCTCCTCACTTTGTCAGCAGATCTGTATCCTCTACATAAAAAGAATAATATAACACTGCAAAAACAATGTGTTCCCTGAAAAGAACCCTGACACACATTGTATCCATTAAAATAATACTGTCACACACTGTACCTGTAATACTAATACTGCCACACTGTTTCTTCTCAGATCGTCTGAATCCCACCCTTGCACTGTCTGCCTCCATCCCCCTCTTCAGACTCCTCCATCCCCCTCTTCAGACCCTCTGTCCTCCTCCATCCTCCTCCAGACCACTCTGTCCCCCTCCTCCAGACACCTCTGTCCTTCTCCTCCATCCTCCTCCTCCAGACCCCTTTGTCCTCCTCCATCCTACTCCTCCAGACTTCTCTGTCCTTCTCCAGACTCCTCTTTTCTCATCCAACTTCCTCCCCCAGACCCCTCTGTCATTCTGCATCCTTCTCCTCCAGACCCCTCTTTACTCCTCCATCTTCCTCCTGACCCCTATGCCCTCCTCCTCAATGCCATTTTTTTCTCTTCTTTAGACCCCTCTTTACTCCTCCATAGTCCTCCTCCTCCTCCTGACCCCTCTGTCCTCCTCCTCCAGGCCCATGTCCTCCTCCGTCCTTCACCTCCAGACCCCTCTTTTCCCTTCTCCAACAAACCCTTCTGTTCTCCTCCATCCTCCTTCTTCAGAGCCCTCTGTCCTCCTCCAGACCCTTTTGTCCTCCTCCATCCTCCTTCTTCAGAGCCCTCTGTCCTCCTCCAAACTCTTCTGTCCTCCTCCTCCGCCCTCCTGCTCCAGACCCCTTTTTGCTCCTTCATCCTCATCCTCCTCCACCTGACCCCTCTGTCCTCATCCAGACCCCTCTTTCCCCTTCTCCTCCATCCTCTTCTGCCCTCCTGCTCCAGACCTCTCTGTCCTCGTCTATCCTCCACCAGACCCCTCTGACCTCCTCTATTCTCTTCCTCCAGACTCCTCTTTCCTCCTCAACCCTTCTCCTCCAGACACCTCTTTCCTCCTCCTCCAGACCCCTCTGTCCACCTTTATTCTCCTTCTCCAGACCCCTCTTTACTCCTGCATCCTCCTCCTGAAGTATCTGTCCTCCATCCTCCTCCTGACCTATCTTTCCTCCTGAATCCTCAATACCTCTCTTTTCTCTTCTTCTCCAGACCCCTCTGTCTTCCTCCCTCCCTCTGTCCTTTTCCATCCTACTCCTCCAGACCCTTTTGTCCTCCTCTATCCTACTACTCCAGACTTCCCTGTCCTTCTCCAGACTCCTCTTTCCTCATCCACCTTCCTACCCCAGACCCCTCTGTGTCATTCTGCATCCTTCTCCTCCATACCCCTCTTTACTCCTCCATCTTCCTCCTGACTCCTATGCCCTCCTCCTCAATGCCATTTTTCCTCTTTTTTAGACCCCTCTTTACCCCTCCATCGTCCTCCTCCTCCTCCTGACCCCTCTGTCCTCCTCCTCCAGGCCCATGTCCTCCTCCGTCCTTCTCCTCCAGACCCCTCTTTTCCCTTCTCCAACAAACCCTTCTGTTCTCCTCCATCCTCCTTCTTCAGAGCCCTCTGTCCTTCTCCAGACCCCTCTGTCCTCCTCCTCCTCCTCCGCCCTCCTGCTCCAAACTCCTTACTCCTTCATCCTCCTCCACCTTACCCCTCTGTCCTCCTCATCCAGGCCCCTCTTTCCCCTTCTCCTCCATCCTCTTCTGCCCTTCTGCTCCAGACCTCTCTGTCCTTGTCTATCCTCCTCCACCAGTCCCCTCTGACCCCCTCTATTATCCTTCTCCATACCCCACTTTACTCCTCCACCCTCCTTCGGCCTCCAGACCCCTCTGTCCTCCTTCTAAATAGTGTTGAGCGGCATAGGCCATATTCGAATTCACGAATATTCGCGAATATATGGACGAATATTCGTCATATATTCGCGAATATTCGCATATTCGTAATATTCACATTATATTTTCGCATATGCGAAAATTAGCATATGCGAAAAGTATCATATAAAAATAGAATAAGCAAAAATTTGCATATGCGAAAATTCGCGCACCAGTCTCACACAGTAGTATTAGAGCCTTCTTTACACCACACAAGCTGGAAGCAGAGAGGGATGATCACTGTTATGTGTACTGAGGAAAAAAACAAAAAAAAAAACGAATATTCGTAATTACGAATATATAGCGCTATATTCGCGAATATTCGCGAATTCGCGAATATGCGATATTCGCAAATAAAATTCGCATTGCGAATATTCGCGAGCAACACTACTTCTAAAGACCCCTCTTTTTCCTACTCCTCCAGACTCCTCTGTCTTTCTCTGTCCACCTCCTCCAGAGCTCTGTCCACTACAGACTCCTGAGGTCATGTTCAAATGGTGTTAATTGTGCTAAATGTCCGCACGTAAAATGCATGTGGACATTCCGTACATTTGAATAATCTGGAAGCACTAGGACCACTCAGAAATAAGCCGTCTTATAGACGGCAATGCATTTCTGAGCAAAATCTGCAAAAAGAATAGACATGTATGATATATATGTTTAAGTATGATAGATGTGTGTATGATATACACACATCATACATACACACATCTATCGTCTAACATACATATGTGGTGTCCCAGTACCGCATTCTATACAGTACCTATTTATGTATGGGTCCCCATAGCCAGAGTCCCTAGGATGTAGGGATCCCTGTCATCCAGTCTACCCCTAGTCGCCTCTATTCTAGTGTATAAATCACTAAGTTATTCAAAGGTTAATGTAAATAGAATAACATATGTAAATAAATGGTTAATCACTTGTTTCCATAGCGTTGCAGGACCTGCGGGTCATGTGACTAGGTGAACTCTATGGTATTGAGCTTAAGGACCTTTGGAGGCCCTGTGACGTAAGCAATCCCATTACACCATGTAATGGTGAATGGCAGATGTTCGGACCAATCAGATTCCCCCGCCCCCTGCCCATATAAGGGAGTGGCGGCCATCTTCTCGCTCTCTTGTTCCTGGGCAAGCAAGCAAGACCTCTGCAGCAATTATCTCAGTGAGTTAGGCCTGAGCCTTGCGGCGACGGCTGAACAATCTAATTATAGAGTGTATCAATTCCCAAACACTCTGCAGCATCACCAGACCTAATAACTCCCCTAAATCCGGACGGATCTGCAAATCTTTGCCTAAATTCAGAGACTGTATTACTAACTCAAGGTCTGCAACAACTGTCCGTCACTAAGTAACCTAAGGACTGTTTATATGAGACTGTTACTGTGCCATGGATATTGCAAGCACTTCAGTAAAAAGTTGTTCAAGTTCAATCTCTTTGTGGACCTTCAGTTATTTTATGCACCTATCGTTACTGGGAAGGGCGGCTATAGGCCGGAACATTGATTCAGCATACCAGCCCTCAGCATGGCGTCACGAACTCTAGGGTTAACATTAACCCCTTCTATACCTATACCATACCACCACTACCATACACCCCCCAAGGGCTACCACAAAGCCTTTTTGGCATCACGAACAGGATTCGGGTGTGTGCCTACCATTGCCACTAGTGAAAGTGTACTCCCCCCCAGAAAGCGAACTTTATTCATGTGTTGTTATGTACAAGAACAGTGCTTGTGGTGCACCATACAAGGGGGCCAAGAGAAAAGTAAGGGGGGAGGCGAAGATTTGTCTACAGTTGAAATGTGTAAACTACGCAATGAGTTCATGCTGCGATCCTCTGGTCCGGTCAGCACAGGCGGAGCCGAACTGCTGCCGGAAAAGCGCGCGAAGAAAGCCCTGCACTGCGCCCCGCCCCTGGGCGTGGACGCCAAGTTGCTGTATCCCAGCCGAAAGGGAACTCAGAGATGCAGGAATCGTTTCTGGAGGGACCGAAAGTCGGGGCTGCAAATATAGTGTCCTTCCTGCCCAGCGCCATTTTAGAGAAGCCTACTATAAAAGACGCCACACAGAGCAACCTCTCCAGTCTGCAGAGAGAGCCGGAGAGTATGGACATGGTGGAGAGCAGCGTTCCACGTGGTGAAGTTGGCAAAATGGCGCCGGAAACATGGAAAGTTGTGGCAGTTGCAGCCCAACTTTTTCAAGAGCTTGCTGACCGTCTGCAGCGGTTGTCTTTGGACGAAGAGGGGGTCTGCAATCTTCCCCCACTGGCTGATGATGACTACGATTGGCCAGAGACACATCCAGCGAACAGTGCAGGGACACCTGGAGGTGCATCACCGGTGAGATTGTCCTCTCGCCACAGGACCTGGGGCTCGTGGGCCGAGATCCCGTCGGAGGAGTCTGCTGTGAGTACCCCGCCAGAGGCAGCCTATTCTTCCTCCTCCAGCCCTGAGGTAATTCCTCGATCAAGTTTTCCAAGTGCACGACCGTGCTCACCAAAATTGCTGCAATGGGTGTTCGGAGATGAGCCGGAGCTGATCGAGTACATGCATAGAGTACTTCAACCGTTACCTGGGAAGACACTCCCACCAATCCCAACTGCAGAAAGGGAAAGGGCCCGTCAAGAAGCCGAGCTGGCTGAATTGATGGAAAAGCTAAAGGCCAGATACAAAGAACTCTACGCTCCAAAGCACGTACATTTGCCCTATGAAGAAAGAGTGCAGTATCAAGAAAATACCAAAGAAATGGAGGCATTGTACATCTGTAAATGGGATCACCCCCGAGAAGGGGAGGGGCCATTGGAAAGGAGAAGAGCAACTGTGGCCAAGTTCGACAAGGTCAGAGGTTATGGGACACTCCTTGACTGCCACACTGGGCAGACCATCCTCGTAAACCGGCGAGCAGTGCAAAGGCCATATCTCCATAAGAAGTTCAATACCTTGGAGGTGGGTGAAATTGTGGAGTACACCCCCGTCCAGAGCGTTCGTGGAGAATGGGCTGCAGCGGTCACCAGAGCAACAGCCCCAACACAGCTTCCTTTCAAATATTTCCCGTCAACAGATTGGGAGTCCGATCCCTTCAACTTGAGGCCGACAAGGTCTGCTCCTAAAGCCTCCACCAGCGCACCCAAGGAGGAGGAGCTCCAACAGTCAAGTTCAACATCTATGTACAGCAAAGAGTCAAGTTCAACATCTTCTATGTACAGCAAAGAGTCAAGTTCATCACCTTTTGTGTACAGTAAAGAGTCAAGTTCCAGATCGTCGAGAGTCAAGTCCTGCTCAAGTTCAAGAAAGCAAGCCCAAATTGCGGGCACCAAAGACCGTACCTAGGCCCTCTCGGAGCAATGAGAGTTTGCCTCCTGCACAGGTACCAACGTATGTACCAAGGCCCTCTTCTGACATGGAGAGTTTGCCTGCTTCCAGGGTACCAACAAAAGGGTCACGGGTTGCTCCTAATTTGGAGATGGTGCTCAAGCCCTATTGTCCCAATGTGATCCCGGCTAGTAAGCCTATAACTCCTTCTCAAGCTGCTTTCCACAACTCCATCCTCACCAATGTGGTGTGGCAAAGCTATGTTAAGTCTAATCCTGCCCCTGACATTGGCAGTTATAGAGAAACCAAGAGAGGCACTACAAACTACAAGAGTGAAGAAGAACATCTTCTAAAGAGACTCTAAAGTAATGTCTTATTGTTTTTTTTTCTAACCATTTTGTCTTACAGTAAGCAAGTTCAAGAAAAGTGCCTAGCAGGACTGTGCTAAGTTTGTTTCAGTTTAAAGTTCAGCAACGTAGGGGGGGCGCATGCGCGCAGCTCACTGAGGAGGACGTGTCTGCTGTGAGCTCCGTGCTGCCCGCGCCTATTTAGCCTCCTTTAGCGC